>NC_069501.1:321726036-322026036 GCF_027579735.1 Bombina bombina | reverse complement strand
TAAGTCCACTCTTTCATGGCATATTAGTATATGCTTCTGTCTGCCAAATATACTTACATAGCTTCTAATAAGATTGGGATAAACATCTCACAATAATATGAGCTTATATTTGTGCTGCAAAAACAAATATACTTCTATCTGCTAAATATATTTACATAGTTCAAATAAAATTGAGATTAACATCTTGCAATAGTATTGACTTATATTTATGCTGCAAAAATTTTTTTGCTTTTTAAAAAATGCCTTTAAATGAAATGGGATCTTAGTCACACAATATGATCATATTCTGCTATGCCAGTCTACCACTTACAAGGTGTCCCACATCAGACCGGTCCTATACTAACCAGTTTCCACACTGCAGCAAGTCATGTCTACACAGTGTGAAGCTTTCTAGCTTATTGAGTATATTTATCAGGAACACACCTGGGCTGGGTGGCGTGCAGTAACCAAAGGGGAGGGATTTGGTCAGCTCCCTATTTAAGAAATACAACAGAGGGGTTTTTTGGTTACGCACACCACAAAAGGACTGTTTAAACTTAACACACATATTGTGGGAGTGCTACCAAAGTGACCAAAATAATTACAAAACAACAAAAGATATTTTGGTGCACATCCAACCACTTAAGTCCACTCTTTCATGGCATATTAGTATATGCTTCTGTCTGCCAAATATACTTACATAGCTTCTAATAAGATTGGGATAAACATCTCGCAATAATATGAGCTTATATTTGTGCTGCAAAAACAAATATACTTCCATCTGCTAAATATATTTACATAGTTCAAATAAAATTGAGATTAACATCTTGCAATAGTATTGACTTATATTTATGCTGCAAAAATTTTTTTGCTTTTTAAAAAATGCCTTTAAATGAAATGGGATCTTAGTCACACAATATGATCATATTCTGCTAAGCCAGTCTACCACTTACAAGGTGTCCCACATCAGACCGGTCCTATACTAACCAGTTTCCACACTGCAGCAAGTCATGTCTACACAGTGTGAAGCTTTGCCTTTGCAATATAACAAATATAGAAATCATGTTTTATTGTATCTATTATTTTAATGCAAATTTATTTTGTTTTTTTTTCTCATCATGTGCTGTACTCGCTCCCTAGAACTTTTTCTGTCAACTAGCGATTTATTAGTAACTAGTCCTAAAGCCTGTTCACACGGGCCATTTTTTGCAGTACAGCGGTCCCACCCCTTGCTCTCTCCCCCTCTCTTTTACTCTCTCAACCCCTCTCTTTTGTGCTCTCTCTCCCCCTCTCTTTTGCGCTCCCTCCCCCTCTCTTTTGTGTTCTCTCTCGCTCCACCTCTCTTTTGCTCTCTCTATACCCCCTCTATTTTGCTCCCTCTCTCTCCCCCTCTCTTTTGCTTTCTCTCCCCCCTCTCTTTTGCTCTCTCTCCCCCTCTCTCTCCCCCTCTCTTTTGCATTCTCTCTTTTGCGCTCTCTCTCTCCCCTCTCTTTTGTGCGCTCTCTCTCCCTCTCTTTTGTGCTCTCTCACATCTTTTGCGCTCTCTCTCCCCCTTTCTTTTGTACTCTCTCTCTCCCCCTCTCTTTTGTGCTCTCTCTCCCCCCTCTCTTTTGCGGTCTCTCTGCCCCCTATCTTTTGCTCCTTCTCTCCCCCCTCTCTTTTGCTCTCTCTCCCCCTCTCTTTTGCGCTCTTCCCCCTTCTCTTTTATGCTCTCTCAACCCCCTCTCTTTTGCGTTCTCTCTTTCTCTTTTGCACTCTCTCTCCCCCTCTTTTGCAGGCTCTCTCTCCCCCTCTATTTTGCGCTCTCTCTCCCCCTCTCTTTTGCGCTCTCTCTCTCCCCCTCTCTTTTGCTCTCTCCCCCTAGTTTGCCTTCTCTCTCCCTCTCTTTTGCTCTCTCTCTCCCCCTCTTTTGCTGTCTCTCTCCCTCTCTTTTGCTCTCTCTTCCCCCTCTCGTTTGCTCTCTCTCCTCTCATTTGCTCTCTCTCTCCTCTAGTTTTCTCTATATCCTCTTGTTTGCTTTCTCTCCTCTCTTTTGCTGTCTCTGTCCCTCTCTTTCTTTCATGTAATTAGCAAGAGTCCATGAGCTAGTGACGTATGGGATATACATTCCTACCAGGAGGGGCAAAGTTTCCCAAACCTCAAAATGCCTATAAATACACCCCTCACCACACCCACAATTCAGTTTTACAAACTTTGCCTCCTATGGAGGTGGTGAAGTAAGTTTGTGCTAGATTCTACGTTGATATGCGCTCCGCAGCAAGTTGGAGCCCGGTTTTCCTCTCAGCGTGCAGTGAATGTCAGAGGGATGTGAGGAGAGTATTGCCTATTTGAATGCAGTGATCTCCTTCTACGGTGTCTATTTCATAGGTTCTCTGTTATCGGTCGTAGAGATTCATCTCTTACCTCCCTTTTCAGATCGACGATATACTCTTATTTATATACCATTACCTCTGCTGATTCTCGTTTCAGTACTGGTTTGGCTTTCTACAAACATGTAGATGAGTGTCCTGGGGTAAGTAAATCTTATTTTCTGTGACACTCTAAGCTATGGTTGGGCACTTTGTTTATAAAGTTCTAAATATATGTATTCAAACATTTATTTGCCTTGACTCAGAATGTTCAACATTCCTTATTTTCAGACAGTCAGTTTCATATTTGGGATAATGCATTTGAATTAATCATTTTTTCTTACCTTCAAAAATTTGACTCTTTTTTCCCTGTGGGCTGTTAGGCTCGCGGGGGCTGAAAATGCTTCATTTTATTGCGTCATTCTTGGCGCGGACTTTTTTGGCGCAAAAAATCTTTTCCGTTTCCGGCGTCATACGTGTCGCCGGAAGTTGCGTCATTTTTTTGACGTTATTTTGCGCCAAAAATGTCGGCGTTCCGGAAGTGGCGTCATTTTTGGCGCCAAAAGCATTTAGGCGCCAAATAATGTGGGCGTCTTACTTGGCGCTAAAAAAAAAAAAAAAAAAATGGGCGTCGCTTTTGTCTCCACATTATTCAGTCTCATTTTTCATTGCTTCTGGTTGCTAGAAGCTTGTTCTTTGGCATTTTTTCCCATTCCTGAAACTGTCATTTAAGGAATTTGATCAATTTTGCTTTATATGTTGTTTTTTCTCTTACATATTGCAAGATGTCTCACGTTGCATCTGAGTCAGAAGATACTTCAGGAAAATCGCTGTCTAGTGCTGGACCTACCAAAGCTAAGTGTATCTGCTGTAAACTTTTGGTAGCTATTCCTCCGGCTGTTGTTTGTATTAATTGTCATGACAAACTTGTTAATGCAGATAATATTTCCTTTAGTAAAGTACCATTGCCTGTTGCAGTTACTTCAACATCTAAGGTGCAGAATGTTCCTGATAACATAAGAGATTTTGTTTCTGAATCCATCAAGAAGGCTATGTCTGTTATTTCTCCTTCTAGTAAACATAAAAAATCTTTTAAAACTTCTCTCCCTACAGATGAATTTTTAAATGAACATCATCATTCTGATTCTGATGATTCTTCTGGTTCAGAGGATTCTGTCTCAGAGATTGATGCTGATAAATCTTCATATTTATTTAAAATGGAATTTATTCGTTCTTTACTTAAAGAAGTACTAATTGCTTTAGAAATAGAGGATTCTGGTCCTCTTGATACTAATTCTAAACGTTTAGATAAGTTATTTAAATCTCCTGTGGTTATTCCAGAAGTGTTTCCTGTTCCTAATGCTATTTCTGAAGTAATTTCCAAAGAATGGGATAAATTGGGTAATTCATTTACTCCTTCTAAACGTTTTAAGCAATTATATCCTGTGCCGTCTGACAGATTAGAATTTTGGGACAAAATCCCTAGAGTTGATGGGGCTATTTCTACCCTTGCTAAATGTACTACTATTCCTACGTCAGATGGTACTTCGTTTAAGGATCCTTTAGATAGGAAAATTGAATCCTTTCTAAGAAAAGCTTATCTGTGTTCAGGTAATCTTCTTAGACCTGCTATATCATTGGCTGATGTTGCTGCAGCTTCAACTTTTTGGTTGGAAACTTTAGCGCAACAAGTAACAGATCATGATTCTCATAATATTATTATTCTTCTTCAGCATGCTAATAATTTTATCTGTGATGCCATTTTTGATATTATTAGAGTTGATGTCAGGTTTATGTCTCTAGCTATTTTAGCTAGAAGAGCTTTATGGCTTAAGACTTGGAATGCTGATATGGCTTCTAAATCAACTCTACTTTCCATTTCTTTCCAGGGTAACAAATTATTTGGTTCTCAGTTGGATTCTATTATCTCAACTGTTACTGGTGGGAAAGGAACTTTTTTACCACAGGATAAAAAATCTAAGGGTAAAAACAGGGCTAATAATCGTTTTCGTTCCTTTCGTTTCAACAAAGAACAAAAGCCTGATCCTTCATCCTCAGGAGCAGTTTCAGTTTGGAAACCATCTCCAGTCTGGAATAAATCCAAGCCTGCTAGAAAGGCAAAGCCTGCTTCTAAGTCCACATGAAGGTGCGGCCCTCATTCCAGCTCAGCTGGTAGGGGGCAGGTTACGTTTTTTCAAAGAAATTTGGTTCAATTCTGTTCACAATCTTTGGATTCAGAACATTGTTTCAGAAGGGTACAGAATTGGTTTCAAGATGAGACCTCCTGCAAAGAGATTTTTTCTTTCCCGTGTCCCAGTAAATCCAGTGAAAGCTCAAGCATTTCTGAATTGTGTTTCAGATCTAGAGTTGGCTGGAGTAATTATGCAAGTCCAGTTCCGGAACAGGGGATGGGGTTTTATTCAAATCTCTTCATTGTACCAAAGAAGGAGAATTCCTTCAGACCAGTTCTGGATCTAAAAATATTGAATCGTTATGTAAGGATACCAACATTCAAAATGGTAACTGTAAGGACTATCTTGCCTTTTGTTCAGCAAGGGCATTATATGTCCACAATAGATTTACAGGATGCATATCTGCATATTCCGATTCATCCAGATCATTATCAGTTCCTGAGATTCTCTTTTCTGGACAAGCATTACCAGTTTGTGGCTCTGCCATTTGGCCTAGCTACAGCTCCAAGAATTTTTACAAAGGTTCTCGGTGCCCTTCTGTCTGTAATCAGAGAACAGGGTATTGTGGTATTTCCTTATTTGGACGATATCTTGGTACTTGCTCAGTCTTTACATTTAGCAGAATCTCATACGAATCGACTTGTGTTGTTTCTTCAAGATCATGGTTGGAGGATCAATTTACCAAAAAGTTCATTGATTCCTCAGACAAGGGTGACCTTTCTGGGTTTCCAGATAGATTCAGTGTCCATGACTCTGTCTTTAACAGACAAGAGACGTCTAAAATTGATTTCAGCTTGTCGAAACCTTCAGTCACAATCATTCCCTTCGGTAGCCTTACGCATGGAAATTCTAGGTCTTATGACTGCTGCATCAGACGCGATCCCCTTTGCTCGTTTTCACATGCGACCTCTTCAGCTCTGTATGCTGAATCAATGGTGCAAGGATTACACAAAGATATCTCAAATAATATCTTTAAAACCGATTGTACGACACTCTCTATCGTGGTGGACAGATCACCATCGTTTAATTCAGGGGGCTTCTTTTGTTCTTCCGACCTGGACTGTAATTTCA
Source organism: Bombina bombina (assembly GCF_027579735.1). Classification (NCBI taxonomy): domain Eukaryota; kingdom Metazoa; phylum Chordata; class Amphibia; order Anura; family Bombinatoridae; genus Bombina; species Bombina bombina. The sequence continues at coordinate 322,020,446 of NC_069501.1, read as the reverse complement.
ACAGATGCAAGTCTTACAGGTTGGGGAGCTGTGTGGGGGTCTCTGACGGCACAAGGAGTTTGGGAATCTCAGGAGGTGAGATTACCGATCAATATTTTGGAACTCCGTGCAATTTTCAGAGCTCTTCAGTCTTGGCCTCTTCTGAAGAGACAATCGTTCATTTGTTTTCAGACAGACAATGTCACAACTGTGGCATACATCAATCATCAAGGAGGGACTCACAGTCCTCTGGCTATGAAAGAAGTATCTCGAATTCTGGTTTGGGCGGAATCCAGCTCTTGTCTAATCTCTGCGGTTCATATTCCAGGAATAGACAATTGGGAAGCGGATTATCTCAGTCGCCAAACGTTGCATCCAGGCGAATGGTCTCTTCACCCAGAGGTATTTCTTCAGATTGATCAAATGTGGGAACTTCCAGAAATAGATCTGATGGCTTCTCATCTAAACAAGAAACTTCCCAGGTATCTGTCCAGATCCCGGGATCCTCAGGCGGAGGCAGTGGATGCATTATCACTTCCTTGGAAGTATCATCCTGCTTATATCTTTCCGCCTCTAGTTCTTCTTCCAAGAGTAATCTCCAAGATTCTGAAGGAATGCTCGTTTGTTCTGCTGGTAGCTCCGGCATGGCCTCACAGGTTTTGGTATGCGGATCTTGTCCGGATGGCCTCTTGTCATCCGTGGACTCTTCCGTTAAGACCAGACCTTCTGTCGCAAGGTCCTTTTTTCCATCAGGATCTCAAATCCTTAAATTTAAAGGTATGGAGATTGAACGCTTGATTCTTGGTCAAAGAGGTTTCTCTGACTCTGTGATTAATACTATGTTACAGGCTCGTAAATCTGTATCTAGAGAGATATATTATAGAGTCTGGAAGACTTATATTTCTTGGTGTCTTTCTCATCATTTTTTCTGGCATTCTTTTAGAATTCCGAGAATTTTACAGTTTCTTCAGGATGGTTTAGATAAAGGTTTGTCCGCAAGTTCCTTGAAAGGTCAAATTTCTGCTCTTTCTGTTCTTTTTCACAGAAAGATTGCTAATCTTCCTGATATTCATTGTTTTGTACAAGCCTTGGTTCGTATAAAACCTGTCATTAAGTCAATTTCTCCTCCTTGGAGTTTGAATTTGGTTCTGGGGGCTCTTCAAGCTCCTCCGTTTGAACCTATGCATTCTTTGGACATTAAATTACTTTCTTGGAAAGTTTTGTTCCTTTTGGCCATCTCTTCTGCCAGAAGAATCTCTGAATTATCTGCTCTTTCTTGTGAGTCTCCTTTTCTGATTTTTCATCAGGATAAGGCGGTGTTGCGAACTTCTTTTGAATTTTTGCCTAAGGTTGTGAATTCCAACAACATTAGTAGAGAAATTGTGGTTCCTTCATTATGTCCTAATCCTAAGAATTCTAAGGAGAAATCGTTGCATTCTTTGGATGTTGTTAGAGCTTTGAAATATTATGTTGAAGCTACTAAGTCTTTCCGAAAGACTTCTAGTCTATTTGTTATCTTTTCCGGTTCTAGAAAAGGCCAGAAAGCTTCTGCCATTTCTTTGGCATCTTGGTTGAAATCTTTAATTCATCATGCTTATGTCGAGTCGGGTAAAACTCCGCCTCAAAGGATTACAGCTCATTCTACTAGGTCAGTTTCTACTTCCTGGGCGTTTAGGAATGAAGCTTCGGTTGATCAGATTTGCAAAGCAGCAACTTGGTCTTCTTTCCATACTTTTACTAAATTCTACCATTTTGATGTGTTTTCTTCTTCTGAAGCAGTTTTTGGTAGAAAAGTACTTCAGGCAGCGGTTTCAGTTTGAATCTTCTGCTCTTTTTTTCAATAAACTTTATTTTGGGTGTGGATTATTTTCAGCAGGAATTGGCTGTCTTTATTTTATCCCTCCCTCTCTAGTGACTCTTGCGTGGAAAGATCCACATCTTGGGTAGTCATTATCCCATACGTCACTAGATCATGGACTCTTGCTAATTACATGAAAGAAAACATAATTTATGTAAGAACTTACCTGATAAATTCATTTCTTTCATATTAGCAAGAGTCCATGAGGCCCACCCTTTTTTGTGGTGGTTATGATTTTTTGTATAAAGCACAATTATTCAAATTCCTTATTTTTTTATGCTTTCGCACTTTTTTCTTATCACCCCACTTCTTGGCTATTCGTTAAACTGATTTGTGGGTGTGGTGAGGGGTGTATTTATAGGCATTTTAAGGTTTGGGAAACTTTGCCCCTCCTGGTAGGAATGTATATCCCATACGTCACTAGCTCATGGACTCTTGCTAATATGAAAGAAATGAATTTATCAGGTAAGTTCTTACATAAATTATGTTTTGCGTGCTCTCTCTCCCCCTCCCTTTTGTGCTCTCTCTCTCCCCCTCTCTTTTGTGCTCTCTCTCTCCCCCTCTCTTTTGCTCTCTCCCCCTATTTTGCTGTCTCTCTCCCTCTCTTTCACTCTCTCTCCCTTTCTTTTGCTGTCTCTCTCCCTCTCTTTTGCTCTCTCTCTTCCCTCCTCTCATTTGCTCTCTCTCCTCTAGTTTTCTCTCTCTCTCTCCTCTCGTTTGCTGTCTCTCTCTCCTCTCTTTTACTGTCTCTCTCCCTCTCTTTTGCTCTCTCCCCCTCTCTTTTGCACTCTCTCCCCCTTCTCTTTTGTGCTCTCTCCCCACCTCTCTTTTGTGCTCTCTCCCCCCTCTCTTTTGCGCTCTCTCCCCCACTATTTTGTGCTCTCTCTCCCTCTCTTTTGTGCTCTCTCACCCTCTCTTTTGCACTCTCTCCCCCCACTCTTTTGCGCTCTCTCCCCCTCTCTTTTGTGCTCTCTCCCCCTTTCTTTTGTGCTCTCTCCCCCTCTCTTTTGTGCTCTCTTCCCCTGTCTTTTGCGCTCTCTCCCCCTCTCTTTTGCGCTCTCTCCCCCTCTCTTTTGCGCTCTCTCTTCCCCCCTCTTTTGCACGCTCTCTCTCCCCCTCTTTTGCGCTCTCTCTCTCCCCCTCTTTTGCGCGCTCTCTCTCCCTCTCCCTTTTGCGCTCTCTCCCCCTCTCTTTTGCGCTCTCTCTCTCCCCCACTCTTTTGCTCTCTCCCCCTCTCTTTTGCTCTCTCCCCCTATTTTGCTGTCTCTCTCCCTCTCTTTCACTCTCTCTCTCCATCTTTTGCTGTCTCTCTCCCTCTTTTTTGCTCTCTCTCTTCCCCCTTCTCGTTTGCTCTCTCTCCTCTCATTTGCTCTCTCTCTCTCCTCGCGTTTGCTCTCTCTCTCCTCTCTTTTGCTGTCTCTCTCCCTTCTCTTTTGCTCTCTCTCCCCCTCTCTTTTGCGCTCTCTCCCCCTCTCTTTTGTGCTCTCTCCCCCTCTCTTTTGTGCTCTCTCCCCCTCTCTTTTGCGCTCTCTCCCCCTCTCTTTTGCGCTCTCTCCCCCTCTCTTTTGCACTCTCTCCCCCTCTCTTTCGCGCTCTCTCCCCCCTCTCTTTTGTGCTCTCTCCCCCTCTCTTTCGCGCTCTCTCCCCCTCTCTTTTGCACTCTCTCCCTCTCTTTTGCACTCTCTCCCCCCTCTCTTTGCACTCTCTCCCCCCTCTCTTTTGTGCTCTCTCCCCCTCTCTTTCGCGCTCTCTCCCCCTCTCTTTTGCACTCTCTCCCTCTCTTTTGCACTCTCTCCCCCCTCTCTTTTGCACTCTCTCCCCCCTCTCTTTTGCACTCTCTCCCCCCTCTCTTTTGTGCTCTCTCCCCCTCTCTTTCGCGCTCTCTCCCCCTCTCTTTTGCACTCCCCCCCCTCTCTTTTGCACTCTCTCCCCCTCTCTTTTGCGCTCTCTCCCCCTCTCTTTTGCACTCTCTCCCCCTCTCTTTCGCGCTCTCTCCCCCTCTCTTTTGCACTCTCTCCCCCCTCTCTTTTGCCCTCTCTCCCCCTCTCTTTTGCGCTCTCTCCCCCTCTCTTTTGTGCTCTCTCCCCCTCTCTTTTGTGCTCTCTCCCCCTCTCTTTTGCACTCTCTCCCCCTCTCTTTCGCGCTCTCTCCCTCTCTTTTGCACTCTCTCCCCCTCTCTTTTGCTCTCTCTCCCCCTCTCTTTTGCGCTCTCTCCCCCTCTCTTTTGTGCTCTCTCCCCCTCTCTTTTGTGCTCTCTCCCCCTCTCTTTTGCACTCTCTCCCCCTCTCTTTCGCGCTCTCTCCCTCTCTTTTGCACTCTCTCCCCCCTCTCTTTTGCACTCTCTCCCCCCTCTCTTTTGCACTCTCTCCCCCCTCTCTTTTGCACTCTCTCCCCCCTCTCTTTTGTGCTCTCTCCCCCTCTCTTTTGCGCTCTCTCCCCCTCTCTTTTGCACCCCCCCCTCTCTTTTGTGCTCTCTCCCCCTCTCTTTCGCGCTCTCTCCCCCTCTCTTTTGCACTCCCCCCCCCTCTCTTTTGCGCTCTCTCCCCCTCTCTTTTGCGCTCTCTCCCCCTCTCTTTTGCACTCTCTCCCCCTCTCTTTCGCGCTCTCTCCCCCTCTCTTTTGCACTCTCTCCCCCCTCTCTTTTGCTCTCTCTCCCCCTCTCTTTTGCGCTCTCTCCCCCTCTCTTTTGTGCTCTCTCCCCCTCTCTTTTGTGCTCTCTCCCCCTCTCTTTTGCACTCTCTCCCCCTCTCTTTCGCGCTCTCTCCCTCTCTTTTGCACTCTCTCCCCCCTCTCTTTTGCACTCTCTCCCCCCTCTCTTTTGCACTCTCTCCCCCCTCTCTTTTGCACTCTCTCCCCCCTCTCTTTTGTGCTCTCTCCCCCTCTCTTTTGCGCTCTCTCCCCCTCTCTTTTGCACCCCCCCCCTCTCTTTTGCGCTCTCTCCCCCTCTCTTTTGCACTCTCTCCCCCTCTCTTTCGCGCTCTCTCCCCCTCTCTTTTGCACTCTCTCCCCCCTCTCTTTTGCTCTCTCTCCCCCTCTCTTTTGCGCTCTCTCCCCCTCTCTTTTGTGCTCTCTCCCCCTCTCTTTTGTGCTCTCTCCCCCTCTCTTTTGCGCTCTCTCCCCCTCTCTTTTGCACTCTCTCCGCCTCTCTTTCGCGCTCTCTCCCTCTCTTTTGCACTCACTCCCCCCTCTCTTTTGCACTCTCTCCCCCTCTCTTTTGTGCTCTCTCCCCACCTCTCTTTTGCGCTCTCTCCCCCTCTCTTTTGCGCTCTCTCCCCCTCTCTTTTGCGCTCTCTCCCCCTCTCTTTTGTGCTCCCTCCCCCTCTCTTTTGCGCTCTCTCTCCCCCTCTTTTGCGCTCTCTCCCCCCTCTCTTTTGCGCTCTCTCCCCCCTCTCTTTTGCGCACTCTCCCCCCTCTCTTTTGCGCTCTCTCCCCCCTCTATTTTGCGCACTCTCCCCCCTCTCTTTTGCGCACTCCCCCCCCTCTATTTTGCACACTCTCCCCCCTCTCTTTTGCGCTCTCTTCCCCCTCTCTTTTGCACACTCTCCCCCCTCTCTTTTGCGCTCTCTCCCCCCTCTTTTTTGCTGTCTCTCTCCCCCTCTCTTTTGCTGTCTCTCTCCCCCCTCTCTTTTGATCTCTTTCTCTCTCTCCTCTCTTTTGCTGTCTCTCTCCCCCCCTCTCTTTTGCTGTCTCTCTCCCCGTCTCTTTTGCTGTCTCTCTCCCCCTCTCTTTTGTGCTCTCTCCCCCTCTCTTTTGCGCTCTCTCCCCCTCTCTTTTGCACTCTCTCCCCCTCTCTTTTGCGCTCTCTCCCCCTCTCTTTCGCACTCTCTCCCCCCTCTCTTTTGCACTCTCTCCCCCCTCTCTTTTGTGCTCCCTCCCCACCTCTCTTTTGTGCTCTCTCCCCCCTCTCTTTTGCGCTCTCTCCCCCCTCTCTTTTGCGCTCTCTCCCCCTCTCTTTTGCACTCTCTCCCCCTCTCTTTCGCGCTCTCTCCCCCTCTCTTTTGCACTCTCTCCCCCCTCTCTTTTGCTCTCTCTCCCCCTCTCTTTTGCGCTCTCTCCCCCTCTCTTTTGTGCTCTCTCCCCCTCTCTTTTGTGCTCTCTCCCCCTCTCTTTTGCGCTCTCTCCCCCTCTCTTTTGCACTCTCTCCGCCTCTCTTTCGCGCTCTCTCCCTCTCTTTTGCACTCACTCCCCCCTCTCTTTTGCACTCTCTCTCCCTCTCTTTTGCACTCACTCCCCCCTCTCTTTTGCACTCTCTCCCCCTCTCTTTTGTGCTCTCTCCCCACCTCTCTTTTGCGCTCTCTCCCCCTCTCTTTTGCGCTCTCTCCCCCTCTCTTTTGCGCTCTCTCCCCCTCTCTTTTGTGCTCCCTCCCCCTCTCTTTTGCGCTCTCTCTCCCCCTCTTTTGCGCTCTCTCCCCCCTCTCTTTTGCGCTCTCTCCCCCCTCTCTTTTGCGCACTCTCCCCCCTCTCTTTTGCGCTCTCTCCCCCCTCTATTTTGCGCACTCTCCCCCCTCTCTTTTGCGCACTCCCCCCCCTCTATTTTGCACACTCTCCCCCCTCTCTTTTGCGCTCTCTTCCCCCTCTCTTTTGCACACTCTCCCCCCTCTCTTTTGCGCTCTCTCCCCCCTCTTTTTTGCTGTCTCTCTCCCCCTCTCTTTTGCTGTCTCTCTCCCCCCTCTCTTTTGATCTCTTTCTCTCTCTCCTCTCTTTTGCTGTCTCTCTCCCCCCTCTCTTTTGCTGTCTCTCTCCCCGTCTCTTTTGCTGTCTCTCTCCCCCTCTCTTTTGTGCTCTCTCCCCCTCTCTTTTGCGCTCTCTCCCCCTCTCTTTTGCACTCTCTCCCCCTCTCTTTTGCGCTCTCTCCCCCTCTCTTTCGCACTCTCTCCCCCCTCTCTTTTGCACTCTCTCCCCCCTCTCTTTTGTGCTCCCTCCCCACCTCTCTTTTGTGCTCTCTCCCCCCTCTCTTTTGCGCTCTCTCCCCCCTCTCTTTTGCGCTCTCTCCCCCTCTCTTTTGCGGTCTCTCCCCCTCTCTTTTGTGCTCTCTCCCCCTCTCTTTTGTGCTCCCTCCCCCTCTCTTTTGCGCTCTCTCCCCCTCTTTTGTGCTCTCTCCCCCCTCTCTTTTGCGGTCTCTCCCCCTCTCTTTTGCGGTCTCTCCCCCTCTCTTTTGCGCTCTCTCCCCCTCTCTTTTGTGCTCCCTCCCCCTCTCTTTTGTGCTCTCTCCCCCTCTTTTGCGCACTCTCCCCCCTCTATTTTGCGCTCTCTCCCCCTCTTTTGCGCACTCTCCCCCCTCTATTTTGCGCACTCTCCCCCCCTCTATTTTGCGCACTCTCCCCCCCTCTCTTTTGCGCTCTCTCCCCCCTCTCTTTTGCTCTCTCTCCCCCCTCTCTTTTGCTGTCTCTCTCCCCCTCTCTTTTGCTGTCTCTCTCCCTCCTCTTTTTTGCTGTCTCTCTCCCTCCTCTCTTTTGCTGTCTCTCTCCCCCCTCTCTTTTGCTGTCTCTCTCCCTCCTCTCTTTTGCTGTCTCTCTCCCCCTCTCTTTTGCTGTCTCTCTCCCTCCTCTTTTTTGCTGTCTCTCTCCCTCCTCTCTTTTGCTGTCTCTCTCCCCCCTCTCTTTTGCTGTCTCTCTCCCTCCTCTCTTTTGCTGTCTCTCTCCCCCTCTCTTCTGCTCTCTCTATCCACCCTCTTCTGCTCTCTCTATCCACCCTCTTCTGCTCTCTATCTCTTGGCACCTGGCCCGCCTGGCCCCGCCCATGGCACACCCTGCCCCTCCCAAGTCACGCCCACATCACGCCCGGCCACGTCCACATCCGGCCACGCCCACTCCGCACCTGCCCGTCTACGCCTACTCCACCACACGACACCAGGTCAGTTGGAAGGCCAGATGTGTTTGTCCTTGCGTGCAGTCTCTACTGCGCATGACAGCTTCGGACAAACACACTTGGCCTTTTATTATATACAGTAGGATAGGTGGTATGATTGTTATAGAGATAATTCATGCTACATTATAAAGTTTCATATGATAGGATACAGGATCTAGTTTTTCAAAGATGATCCCTTCCATTTTTTATAGGAATTTTTACTACATTTTGAAACTTTTTAATAGAAATATCAAGGTTCTTGTATTTTACTGATTCCTAAATATGTAACACACACAATTGTTTATAAACTTGTTTATTCAAATTTTAATTAAAAATGCCTTTTTAAAACATTTTCTTACATGTGATAATATATACATAAAATAATAGTATATTTTGAATCTGCTGGGTTGCCTAAAAAACATATATAGTATGTGTGGGTTTCCCACTGAAAAATGCCCTACAGTTGGGCTTAAATGTGAGAAGCATCTTAAAACCTGCAAATCAGTTGTGGTGAAAATGATTCAGTGATTAAGAACACCTCAATTTGTCAGTTTTTATTAAAGTTTAAGCAGTTCAAGGCCAGTAAATAACCTGCAAAGTAAACTGCAAGAGGTTAACAAAAAAAGTTTAGATACTAATAAATGGAAAAATAATTCAAATTTGCCCATTTAGGGGTGCGCGATACATTAGCGCTCAACTTTTAATCTAGCCCATAGAGTTTGAGGGTAGATAGTGATTAAATTACATGCTCTAATGAACGAGAATGTGCCAGTTTTATTATTTTAATAACCCTTTCTGTGAAACCAACTTACACTATTTGCTTCAACACTGATAATGCTATGTCCATGTGCAAAAATATTGCTATGGAATTTAAATCGGTTGGCAAGTATTTTATTTGTTAAAAAAAAAATCACATGACAGTTGACATGAACAATGTTGTTTATTTGCAGACATCAACGCATAGAAGTTGCAGAAATGCATTGGTACAAACCTTAAATGCAGGTATGTAAACTCAGGAGCATGCATGTTTCTAAAGCTCTATATGGCAGCAGTTTTGCAAAAATGAGTTTTACGTTATACGAATATACAGCAGTGATGTCTGAAATAGAGTGCGTCATACATTTATATACATATACTGTATACAAGGGAAATGTATTTATGTTTATATATCACCTTGCACTCTATCTCTTCCACTTTGTTTATTTTGTATTACTATTTATTTATTTTTTCTCTAACTTTCATTTTCTACCTCACCGCTTTGTCTCCTTATTCTTCTTTATTACACATTTATATTATTCTAACTTTTTGCACCCTGCATTTTCCCATTTTCTTTTATTTCTTTACATTTCTACTGCTCTCTTAATTTTGCCCTCGTCTTCACTCTTGGCGCCTCATATAGAATTTATTTGTAAATTGCAATGTATGCAATGTATCAGATCAGTTAATTAGTACCATTAATATTCATGTAAAGGGCCATTATAGTGAAGCAATTGCATGTTCTCATTCAGTAGAGCATGTCATTTTATCACTACTGACCCTGCAGCTATATGCATTGCTCAAAAGACGCAGAGAACTGCTGGTTCCAAGCTGAAACTGCAGGAGTTAAACACATAGAGATGACTATAATGACCCTTCAATTTCTATGAAAGCAACCAATTCTACTTGCTTTAAAACTGATAATCCTGTAAAATACCTTGACAATGAAGCATATTTTATAACAGACGCCGCCCCCTCCAACGCCGCCCCCTGCAGACTCGCGGCCAACGGGCTGCCAGCAGGGTGGTGTCAATCAACCCGATCATACTAGATCGGGTTGAATTCCGGTGATGTCTGTCCGCCTGCTCAGAGCAGGTGGACAGGGTTATGGAGCAGCTGTTTTTGTGACCGCTGCTTCATAACTGCTGTTTCTGGCGAGCCTGTAGGCTCGCCAGAAACACGGGGCATCAAGCTCCATTCGGAGCTTGATAGATAGGCCCCAGTGTCTGCTCATATTCCTATTAAGGGCCAGATTACAAGTGGATCCCGCTTGCTCGCTAACTCTGCTAGAATTAAGCATTTTGTGCGCCGTCAAGTAGTGCTTGTATTACAAGTTGAAAGTAAACTGTTTTTGCATGAGCGCTAACCCAATGCGCACAAAAAGCCGAACTTAAGATATGGCGCGGGCATTAACATATTCCCCATAGAAGTCAATTGAGAAAAAAAAAGCTGCAAACCTGTTCGCATATCCTCAAGTGCGCTAACCCGACTTGAAAATATGAATATTTCTCCTTCCAATAATCTTAACAGAGCAGAATATGTTCTATTTATTTATAAATACATATTTCTGCATATATCTGATGGCATTTTGGTACAATATCTATCTATACAGGTATATATATATATATATATATATGTATACATGATTATATATAGGTATAGATATATACAGATATATATCGGAATATATATTTATAAGTACATAGAACATATTCTACTATGTGCAGAACATTGAAATTTGAAATATTTACAGTAAATAATATAACTTGAGAAGCATTTTAGCTAATAGTGTATAGCAAGGATGGTTCTATGCAAAACTTTAATGCTCTCGGATATATTTCAGCTTACACCCCATCTCTCTGAAGGGACATTAAGATGTTAATAGGGGTAGATTTATCAAGCAGCGAATGCTGCAATCTATCCCATAGTTTCAGGTTCCTCTGAAACTGAAGTTAAGAAGCAGCGGTCTTAAGACCGCTGCTCCTTAACTCGTCCACCACCTCTGAGGCAGTGGACAGCAATCATCCCGATCACATATGATCAGGATGAATTACACACCCTGCTAGCGGCCGATTGTCCGCGAATGTGCAGGGGGCACAGGTTTGTGCAATGATAAATGTCGACATTTATCAATGTCCGCCAGCACAATGATAAATCAGCCCCATAATATAATTTCCTTTTGCACTACTGTTTTACTTATAACTAAGTCTATGGAACTCATGATTGGCTCACTGGCTCATGGTCAGCTTAGAACTAGCAGCACATTTTGGCTGTAGAACTAATTTAATTTTGTGTATAGAAAAGGGCAAAAGGAAAATGTACAACCTGCTTCAAACATTTTTATTGCAACTTTTTGTCCCTTTAGATATACCAATAATAGTAATAATGTCTTTGGCATTTCAGCAGGTAATAAGACATAAACAGGGCAACAAAAACAGATACTTTATATAGTTTGCATTCTTAACTTTTGACAGGTTTGATAATTTTTTATACTGTATCTATACATTAACTATTTAATGACATAAGCGCTGTTATAAACTTTTGTATCTTCTTTTAGCTAATCTGATTCTTCATCTACAGGAAATAAAGTAAATTCATTTTTTTGATGAGTTGATTGTCTTTCAGTTCCTGTGCCTTTGTTTTCCTGCATGTAAAGAAGAATAGATGCTATTAATGTATGTATATACAGGGAGTGCAGAATTATTAGGCAAGTTGTATTTTTGAGGATTAATTTTATTATTGAACAACAACCATGTTCTCAATGAACCCAAAAAACTCATTAATATCAAAGCTGAATAGTTTTGGAAGTAGTTTTTAGTTTGTTTTTAGTTATAGCTATTTTAGGGGGATATCTGTGTGTGCAGGTGACTATTACTGTGCATAATTATTAGGCAACTTAACAAAAAACAAATATATACCCATTTCAATTATTTATTTTTACCAGTGAAACCAATATAACATCTCAACATTCACAAATATACATTTCTGACATTCAAAAACAAAACAAAAACAAATCAGTGACCAATATAGCCACCTTTCTTTGCAAGGACACTCAAAAGCCTGCCATCCATGGATTCTGTCAGTGTTTTGATCTGTTCACCATCAACATTGCGTGCAGCAGCAACCACAGCCTCCCAGACACTGTTCAGAGAGGTGTACTGTTTTCCCTCTTTGTAAATCTCACATTTGATGATGGACCACAGGTTCTCAATGGGGTTCAGATCAGGTGAACAAGGAGGCCATGTCATTAGATTTTCTTCTTTTATACCCTTTCTTGCCAGCCACGCTGTGGAGTACTTGGACGCGTGTGATGGAGCATTGTCCTGCATGAAAATCATGTTTTTCTTGAAGGATGCAGACTTCTTCCTGTACCACTGCTTGAAGAAGGTGTCTTCCAGAAACTGGCAGTAGGACTGGGAGTTGAGCTTGACTCCATCCTCAACCCGAAAAGTCCCCACAAGCTCATCTTTGATGATACCAGCCCAAGCCAGTACTCCACCTCCACCTTGCTGGCGTCTGAGTCGGACTGGAGCTCTCTGCCCTTTACCAATCCAGCCACGGGCCCATCCATCTGGCCCATCAAGACTCACTCTCATTTCATCAGTCCATAAAACCTTAGAAAAATCAGTCTTGAGATATTTTTTGGCCCAGTCTTGACGTTTCAGCTTGTGTGTCTTGTTCAGTGGTGGTCGTCTTTCAGCCTTTCTTACCTTGGCCATGTCTCTGAGTATTGCACACCTTGTGCTTTTGGGCACTCCAGTGATGTTGCAGCTCTGAAATATGGCCAAACTGGTGGCAAGTGGCATCTTGGCAGCTGCACGCTTGACTTTTCTCAGTTCATGGGCAGTTATTTTGCGCCTTGGTTTTTCCACACGCTTCTTGCGACCCTGTTGACTATTTTGAATGAAACGCTTGATTGTTTGATGATCACGCTTCAGAAGCTTTGCAATTTTAAGAGTGCTGCATCCCTCTGCAAGATATCTCACTTTTTTTTACTTTTCTGAGCCTGTCAAGTCCTTCTTTTGACCCATTTTGCCAAAGGAAAGGAAGTTGCCTAATAATTATGCACACCTGATATAGGGTGTTGATGTCATTAGACCACACCCCTTCTCATTACAGAGATGCACATCACCTAATATGCTTAATTGGTAGTAGGCTTTCGAGCCTATACAGCTTGGAGTAAGACAACATGCATAAAGAGGATGATGTGGTCAAAATACTCATTTGCCTAATAATTCTGCACTCCCTGTACATATATATATATATATATATTTATTTAAATATATATATATATATATATATATATATATATATACATACTGCATATGTATGTATGTATGTATATATATATATATATATATATATATATATATATATATATATATATATATATATATATATATATATATACAAAACACGAAAGGGAACTGCACTCTCATACCGGACCGGGTGCACATCCCATGACCCTGCAACATGCTCAGCCCTGGGTGCCACTGGCACTCACAGGAAGCTGTGCTGTCCCCAGAGCCACAAGCAGTTAACCCCAGACAGGTCTGGGTGCAAGAACCATAGGGAAAATTACAAAACAAATTAATACAACACACAGAGAAAACCCAGCACTCACTTACAAGCTCTCAGCTAAGATTTAAAAGCAAAAATGGAAAGGTTAGTCACCGCATCTGGCCAAATGGGACAAGCTCAGGTACCACGTCAAGGTCCTTTCCAATACCTGAGACCCTAAAACAGCCACACAATGCAAGCTTTCAAATCCAAACAAACTGAAAACAAGGGAAGGGTGCACAGGAATATGTAACCGCCCTAGACATATACAAAACACGAAAGGGAACTGCACTCTCATACCGGACCGGGTACACATCCCATGACCCTGCAAGATGCTCAGCCCTGGGTGCCACTGGCACTCACAGGAAGCTGTGCTGTCCCCAGAGCCACAAGCAGTTAACCCCAGACAGGTCTGGGTGCAAGAACCATAGGGAAAATTACAAAACAAATTAATACAACACACAGAGAAAACCCAGCACTCACTTACAAGCTCTCAGCTAAGATTTAAAAGCAAAAATGGAAAGGTTAGTCACCGCATCTGGCCAAATGGGACAAGCTCAGGTACCACGTCAAGGTCCTTTCCAATACCTGAGACCCTAAAACAGCCACACAATGCAAGCTTTCAAATCCAAACAAACTGAAAACAAGGGAAGGGTGCACAGGAATATGTAACCACCCTAGACATATACATAACATGAAAGGGAACTGCACTCTCATACCGGACCGGGTACACATCCCATGACCCTGCAACATGCTCAGCCCTGGGTGCCACTGGCACTCACAGGAAGCTGTGCTGTCCCCAGAGCCACAAGCAGTTAACCCCAGACAGGTCTGGGTGCAAGAACCATAGGGGAAATTACAAAACAAATTAATACAACACACAGAGAAAACCCAGCACTCACTTACAAGCTCTCAGCTAAGATTTAAAAGCAAAAATGTAAAGGTTAATCACCGCATCTGGCCAAATGGGACAAGCTCAGGTACCACGTCAAGGTCCTTTCCAATACCTGAGACCCTAAAACAGCCACACAATGCAAACTTTCAAATCCAAACAAACTGAAAACAAGGGAAGGGTGCACAGGAATATGTAACCACCTTAGACATATACAAAACACGAAAGGGAACTGCACTCTCATACCGGACTGGGTACACATCCCATGACCCTGCAACATGCTCAGCCCTGGGTGCCACTGGCACTCACAGGAAGCTGTGCTCTCCCCAGAGCCACAAGCAGTTAACCCCAGACAGGTCTGGGTGCAAGAACCATAGGGAAAATTACAAAACAAATTAAGACAACACACAGAGAAAACCCAGCACTCACTTACAAGCTCTCAGCTAAGATTTAAAAGCAAAAATGGAAAGGTTAGTCACCGCATCTGGCCAAATGGGACAAGCTCAGGTACCACGTCAAGGTCCTTTCCAAATACCTGAGACCCTAAAACAGCCACACAATGCAAGCTTTCAAATCCAAACAAACTGAAAACAAGGGAAGGGTGCACAGGAATATGTAACCACCCTAGACATATACAAAACACGAAAGGGAACTGCACTCTCATACTGGACCGGGTACACATCCCATGACCCTGCAACATGCTCAGCCCTGGGTGCCACTGGCACTCACAGGAAGCTGTGCTGTCCCCAGAGCCACAAGCAGTTAACCCCAGACAGGTCTGGGTGCAAGAACCATAGGGAAAATTACAAAACAAATTAATACAACACACAGAGAAAACCCAGCACTCACTTACAAGCTCTCAGCTAAGATTTAAAAGCAAAAATGGAAAGGTTAGTCACCGCATCTGGCCAAATGGGACATTTTTGCTTTTAAATCTTAGCTGAGAGCTTGTAAGTGAGTGCTGGGTTTTCTCTGTGTGTTGTATTAATTTGTTTTGTCATTTTCCCTATGGTTCTTGCACCCAGAACTGTCTGGGGTTAACTGCTTGTGGCTCTGGGGACAGCACAGCCTCCTGTGAGTGCCAGTGGCACCCAGGGCTGAGCATATTGCAGGGTCATGGGATGTGTACCCGGTCCGGTATGAGAGTGCAGTTCACTTTCGTGTTTTGTATATGTCTAGGGTGGTTACATATTCATGTGCACCCTTCCCTTGTTTTCAGTTTGTTTGGATTTGAAAGCTTGCATTGTGTGGCTGTTTTAGGGTCTCAGGTATTGGAAAGGACCTTGACGTGGTACCTGAGCTGGATTTATTCTTGTGAAAGTGCAACACACTATGATCAGTGCAAATCCAGACGTTAGCGTATCGCACTTTCACAAGAATAAATCCGGCTCCGAAAATTGCTGAATGCTGCTTGTAGCACACAAATATATATATATATATATATATATATATATATATATATATATATATATATATATATATATATATATCTATATATAGGTATAGAATAAAAGTTAAGCACTGCCTAGCATATAAATACAAGTGTACAAAAGTATACACACAATGCAAAAATAATATATAATAAAAACAAAATTCCATAAACACATAGATAAAAACATAAGTAAAGTTCATAAAAAATTCCTGGTATTCTTAATTCATCCGGTCATAAGGGTGTGCACTTACTTGAAGTTACCTAAATCAGTATGAGGTAAGTAAAGACATAATCACTTGTATGTTTCACACTGTTTAGAAAAGCCTCTTGTATGGAGTGAGATGGCCCCTTTAAAACTTGCAATATCCACCGGTAGAGAAACTTTCAGATCCTCTATTCCTTAGAGTGAGGTAGATACTCGATAGGAAGGCATGCAAAAATAAAAGGACACTGATGTGCATTAACCTTTTATTAAATGTGACAAATTACACACCTGTAGATTAAGCCTACTCACAAGTAAACCCTCAATAAATGAGGTAAATCAAGAGTATATAAACCAGTTAAGGCCAATAACAGCAGAAGTGAAGCATTCAATTGATAGCAGCAGAAAAATCACCTTACGCGAGATGTAAATCTAAAATGCAAACATTAATTGTAAAAGCGAGATCATTTGCATAGGGAACAAACAATCTAGACTTATAATATAGAGCTAAAAATAAATATTGTTTAAAAACCTTTAAAAAATAAATAAATATATATATATTGAATTCCTAAAATTATAAAGGAATATAAATAAAAGAGGTCAAAATTACATTTAGAGGAAAGCAGCAATGTCAATATCTTTATTAAGACCATGTAATCACGCTTGGTGTCCGTAAATAGACACGCAAGTCTCATAGCAAATCATACCTCTGATGAAGAAGGCAGACACAAGTCTTATATGCCTTTGAAACGCGTAAGGTGATTTTTCTGCTGCTATCGATTGAATGCTTCACTACTGCTGCTATTGGCCATTACTTGTTTATATGCTCTTGATTTACCTCATTAATTGAGGGTTTACTTGTGAGTAGGCTTAATCTACAGGTGTGTTATGTGTCACATTTAATAAAAGGTTAATGCACTATCAGTGTCCTTTTATTTTTGCATGCCTTCCTATCGAGTATCTACCTCACTCTAAGGATTAGAGGATCTGAACGTTTCTCTACCGGTGGATATTGCAAGTTATAAAGGGGCCATCTCACTCCATACAAGAGGCTTTTCTAGACAGTGTGAAACATACAAGTGATTACGTCTTTACTTACCTCATACTGAATGAGGTAACTTCAAGTAAGTGCACACCCTTATGGGGACCGGATGAATTAAGAATACCAGGAATTTTTTATGAACTTTACTTATGTTTTTATCTATGTGTTTATGAAATTTTGTTTTTATTATATATTATTTTTGCATTGTGTGTATACTTTTGTACACTTGTATTTATATGCTAGGCAGCGCTTACCTTTTATTCTATACCTATTTATTTTCATATAGAAGGGTGATACAGAGAATCTCCCCTCGCTTGAGGTTAGCTGCAGCCATTTGCATTTACAGTATTAATTAACTGTTTTTATTTTTTAGGGACATTTGGTTTTATACCCCCTTTTCCAGGAGCGCTAGTGGACCCAGAGCTTCCTGGAATTTTTTCTAGGATTCTACTTTTATATTATATATATATATATATATATATATATATATATATATATATATATAAATAAAAAAAAAATATTCATATTTACATTTATAAAAATATGGACATTTAAACATTTTTTTAGTATTAATATGTAAAATAATCTTAAATGAATAACATACCAAAGTATCGGTGTCTTTGATTGGAAAGTCTTTTAATTTATCTATTGGTTTTGGTATCCGAGGAAATATCTTTCCAAATATTTGGTACCTTTAAGAAAACAAAAGTTTCATGTTATATTAACAATATTCTTATGGATTGGGTAGTTTTGCTATGTTTTACCATATACTTAGGGTAATATGTAGGGATGTTAGTGAAACGAATGCTGGTGGCTGTCTGTCTGCAGAATTCAGCTAATTTCAGCTCTAGATTTAATAAAGAAAAAGTGCAACACACAAATATCTGTGACCATTATTCAATCAAGGAAGAACACCAGGCTTCGATCCCATCCAGAGGCACAAAATAAACAGGCAAATACATTTTTACTGATAACCCAGCTCAAGATACAAACTTGTAGAATTCAATCATGATGATGCCAACATCCTTTATGGAATTCGGCCTTTGCAAATGTTTCATATGGTAAAGAGTGAAACAAGATACATCTGTCCTTAGTACTTTATGGACACTTTGTAAAAATATTAAAGGGACACTTAAATCCAAATAAACTTTCATGATTCAGAAAGAGCTTGCAGTTTTATGACACTTTCTAATTTACTTCCATTATCAAAATATGCACAGTCTTTTTATATACACACTTTCTGGGGATCAAGATCATACTGAGCATGTGCACAAGCTCACAGTGTATACGTATACTAGTCAGTGATTGGCTGATGTCTGCCACATGATACGGGGAATGGCTAAATGGGAGAAGAAATAAATTTGTTGGAAAAAAAATCTGCTGTTTATTTGAAATTCAAAGTAGATGTTATTGCCTTGTCTTTTTATTATGCCCTTTAAATAAAAAGTGATGACATCACAATTCTGAGACTGCATCCTGTCTCACACGGATGATGTACACCAGTCTGACCATAAAAGGAAGTGCAGGAAATGAGCAGCATCACACAGTATGCACCAGAGTCAGCAAGAGAGGTGAGTAAAATGGCTGCCAGTAGCACACAGCAAACAAGGCAGGGAAAAAACCCTGACACGGCTATCATATAAAGAAGAAAAAACTTTGCATAGTTCTAATGAATTTGTCTATTACTGGTTCTTGCCTCATGTTCCCAGTTCTACTTCCAATCTAAACATCTTCATACAATGCTAGAGAAATTAAGTCTATAGTTTAATGTTAAGGTTCACTCATTAGTCAGTCTTTCTAGCCAGTCCAACCTTTTATGACTCTCCAGTCTCATAAGTTTCAGTTATATTCTTTGGAGCCATTTCAGTGAAGAATGAACAGCCTCAGTGAAGTTTTAAGGACCAGTAATCTTTGTATTTATAAATAGATTTTAAACATAACATATATTTCCTTTGATATCTCTGATCATTGTTCATTAAAAAATGTTAACGATTTTTCTAAATAAATAAAATACTTACTATAAAATCCTCTGTTTTTTTTCTAGGGCTCCACACTGCCTAACGGAAAATCAGGAAAGACATGGATTGGAACAGTCCAATTCATGCGCTCTGCATAATGAGCATTAGCTTAATATTAATTATGGCTGCTCACTCTTGAACGCATTTCCAATAGTAATATTGACACACACAAGTGCATTGCAAAAATTATCTACACACAAATATTAGGTGAACGTTCTTCATTTAATACATACCAATCCCGCGACCGCACGACAATAATACCTGATGTGACATTTTACACTTGCTTGTCTATCTAATATTGCAGCTCAGTATGTTTTATGTACATTTGCACATCTTTAGAATATATTTATTATTTCTGTAGCGCAAAGTTGGCAGGATACTATGAAGGACCCCCCCCAGTTAGAACGACTCCTTCATTACAGGTGAACACACTGAGCGCAAAGCAGCATTATCAAGCAAGCTGCTGTTAGAACTCAAACCACAAGTTTAGCAACCTTTAGTGGTAATTAGAAGAACTACAGCCCCATTAACAAGCAGCTCCAAAATTTGATTCTGCTTGAGCAGCTGCTGCCACCCTGCCTATAAGGACTTTATTGTCTCTTTAGGCATCCTGGCCGCAGCTGCTGAAGCAGAATCAGATTTCAGAGCAGCTTGTTTATGGGGCTGTAGTTTTTCACCATTAGAGGTTGCTAAACTTGTGGTTACTGATAAACAACTGAGAAAAAGAAATCTTTGCAAAGAAAGCAAACAGTTTGCTTTGTTAAGTTTTTCTTAGTACTGTAGTATTTGTTAGGGGTGTTTGCTAATTTATGCATCAACTCCCTCTTGTGTACGTGTTTGTATGTGCATCTGTTTGTGTGTATGTATGTGTTTGTATGTGTGCATGTATAAATGTGTTTGTGTGTCTATATATATATATATATATATATATATATATAAAAAAATATATACTGTATATATTTGTGTATGTGTATATATGTGTGTATGTATGTTGTATTTGTTCATATGAGGGGGGCCACATATTTTACCCTGGAACCCAGTAATTAACAGTTACGCCTCTATTTTTCACTATAAAAAACCTATTGCAGGGGGCATGTCCCGAACAATGGCCTTGAACGGTCACCTCTCTCCAGAGCTCCAGCTTGTTTCTAGATAATCCGCCGATTCCTATAGGCATCTTACAGATATTCTTCTAGAAGATGCCGCTTGGATGAAGATGTCTGCTGGTCCGGATGTCCTCTTCTGCCCGGATAGGATGAAGACTTCTGCCGGTCTGGATGTCCTCTTCTGCCCCATCGGATGAAGACTTCGGCTTGGCTGGGTGAAGATGACTCAAGGTAGAGAGATCTTCAGGGGGTAGTGTTAGGTTTATTTAAGGGGGGTTTGGGTGGGTTAGAGTAGGGGTATGTGGGTGGTGGGTTGTAATGTTGGGGGGTTGTATTTTTTTGTACAGGCAAAAGAGCTGATTACTTTGGTGCATGCCCCGCAAAAAGCCCTTTTAAGGGCTGGTAAAAGAGCTGATTACCTTGTAATGTAGAATAGGGTAGGGACTTTTATTATTATTTTTTTTTTATTATTTTATTAGGGGGCTTAGATTAGGTGTAATTAGTTTATAATACTTGTAATATTTTTTTATTTTCTGTAATTTAGTGTTTGTTTTTTTGTAATTTAGTTTTGTAATATTTTACAGGTAAGTATTTATTTTTAAATAGGAATACTTTAGTTAATAAGAGTTAATTTATTTTGTTAGATTAAAATTATATTTAATTTAGGGGGGTGTTAGGGTTAGACTTAGCTTTAGGGGTTAATACATTTATTATAGTAGCAGTGAGGTCCGGTCGGCAGATTAGGGGTTAATACTTGAAGTTATTATGATTAAGTGCTCCTGAGAGCACAAAACTAGTCAGGATGTTTGCCTGCCACGTACCTGGTTTTCAAACTGTTACAATAAATTTCCTTTTTTTTATTGCATCAGCCCTTCTCTCTGAAGCCTTTTTTAGTGCGGCTGTTACACTGTTTTATTGATCTATTTACGGTCCTCCTGGCCGTTTTTACAGGCTGCACCCCAATAGCACTAGTCCTGTCACCTGCTCTACAAAGTCATACAGCCTCACTCAGGATCTGCAGCGGCGGATGGTGTGTTTGTTGGTTAAGTGTGGCTTTTTATTTTTAGGGGGGACTTTGAAATATTTTAATGTACAAGAGCTGTTTAACTTAGGGCAATGCCCTACAAACGTGGCCCTTTTAAGGGATATTGATAGTCTATTGTAGGTTAGGGGGTGTTTTTATTTTACAGGGCTATTAGATTAGGTGTAATTGTTTTCATTTTTTAAAATTTCGTTTATTATTTTTTGTAATCTTAGAGTTTTTTTATTTTTCGTAAATTTTAGTGTTTATTATTTTTTGTAATGTTAGCGTTTTTAAATTTTTTCGTAGTATTAGGTTTTTTAAAATTTTTAATTTAGGTTTGTTTATTTTTTCGTAGTGTCAGGTTTTTTTAATCATATAATTTAAGTTTTTGAATTGGTAGTTTTTTATTTTATTAGAATAGTTATGTTAGGTTAATTTATAGTTTAATCTTATTTTTTTTTATTTCACAGGTAAGTTTTTATTTATTTTAAGATACTTATATTGTAACTTTTAATTTAAAGTTAGGGGGTGTTTGGTTTAGGGGTTAATGGTTTAATTTAATGTTTTGCGATGTGGGGGGCCAGGGGTTTAGGGGTTAATAGGTTTAGTTTATTAGTTGCGATGTTGGGGGCTGGCGGTTTAGAGGTTAATAGCTTAATTTAGTGTTGGCGATGTCGGGGAGCAGAGGATTAGTGATGAATAGGTTTAGTTTATTAGTTATGATGTGGGGGGCTGGCGGTTTAGGGGTTAAAGGGTTTATATTGTGTTGGCGATGTGGGGGGCGGACGGCTTAGGGGTTAATAGGTTTATTTTAGTGTCGGCGATGTGGGTGGGCGACAAATTAGGGGTTAATAGGTTTAATATAGTGGTTTCGATGCAGGAGAATGGCTGTTTAGGGGTTAATAGGTAGTTTATGGGTGTTAGTGTACTTTGTAACATTTTAGTTATGAGTTTTGTGAAACATTTTTGTTTCGGAAAAAAAATCCATAACTACTGGTTTCAGATGCGGAACGGCTCGTGTCGGTATAGGCTGTAACGCAAGCTTATTAGCCGGACCACACAACCTGTAATACGGTGCTATGGAAAATCCTGCACTCAAACCTCATATTTGGAGTGCGAAATGGAGGGTTGTGTTAAGGCTAAAATGCTTGCATTACAGCCTATACGGCCGTTACTCATAATATGCGTTACCGGCCATTTCACATGCAATGGCCAATTTTTCAGTGGTATAGCGTACCGCACTGTAACGCAAGATTCATAATCTAGGCCTTTGTTAGTAAAGTTATAAGGGCACTGTGAGTTAACCCTTTAAATAGTTTATTTGGGACTTGCTATACTTCAGTTGACATATAAGGCATAGTTGTCCAATCTGTACCTGATCCCTACTCTGTGGCCTACAGCCAGGGCTGCAGAGGGGCAGAAAGGATAATGTAACTGTATAAAGTGACATCTCTAGCCATAAACTTAAAGAAAAAGCCCGTTCATTTATAATTCCTAAACAGTTAAACATCTTAATCTCTGCTTATTGACACTCTAACGCTCCCATGCCCACTAGAGGGTGACATCACCATACCATATAGCACTGAATACTAAGAACTAGCTGGAGGTGCAATCACGTTTTTACCATTTTAGAACTGTAAATATAACACCTCACTTTCATGCTCGTTCGTACACCCTTCTCTATCTCCCAAAGACTACTACCAGATAGATTGTAACAGGTACAAAGTGATCATCATATGGAAACTAGAAATATAATTTGTTAGTTCAATTTGGACTATAAGCTCCAATGACCCACATTACTTAGAAAAGATAACTCTTTACTTTCTTTACTTTATTTTTCTATCTTATTAAATCTTATTTCTATATAACCCCAATACAGCTCATAAGTGACTTTATTAAAGACCCAAGAGAGGTCTTATTAGTTATCGATGGGGCCAAGAATGAGATACATTGAACTAGTGAATATTGCCTTGTGGACTGGACCCTGTTCACAGTTACAATAGAAGAACACAATACTTACCTTAATGAGTTAATGTTATATCCCTTAGTGTCAAATTGTTTTACTTACAGCTATCCTCACTATAAGCTTACCTTACAACATCTAAGATTTCATTATGACAGAGGTCCCAATTTTAGTTAGAAAGGACCATACTAACCCTTTATGCCACTAGTTAATGTTACAGGGTCCAAAATTATAATGTTGTATAACACAATGCATGAACCATGTTATCCTCTAGCTATTATATGCTCCCTTCTGTGATATACCCTATTGCAATTTATCTGATGTAAGCCATCTATATTCCATTTATTATATGTACCCTCATTTGATTTCAATAAAGCTCTTTTGAAAATTAAAAAAACAAAAACTGTTGCTGATATGTTTATTCAAACTTTTACAGCTTTTGCGTCTTTACCATAGCCTGTACTTAAATTCTGCGACCCTGATAACAATATACTTTGGCTTAGATAACTTGAGCTAATGTTTATGCATCTAACCATTAACATTGGTAGAATACGAATTTGTTTTATTTATATGTCTTCTTAATATATGATACAAAACATATTGTCGCTTGTAGTTCATAAAATTAGGGATTAACAAAATGGAATGTTTATTGCAGGGGGGTTAAAACTTTAACACAATATAACATATAAGTCTCATTGGGCTTCAGGAATTCAGGAAGAAAACAGGCTTTGGTGGTAACAAATTGTCTTCACCATTGTTCTTAGAATTATTGGAATTTCTAACTTTCACATACAGGAAACTATAGGTATTACTAATGATGTGCTTGCAAAAATATACTTATTAAGGGCTACCGCTTGCCCATTAACTTTGCTAGATGGAAGCTTTTTGCTAGTGTCAGATTGCACTTGTATTACAAGTTGAATTTAAAAGTCAGTGCACAAGCGAAAACTCAATGAGTGCAAAAAGTTGAATTTCGAATATTGCAACCACATTATCATATTCTCCAAAAGACTTTAATGAAGTGCTCAAACTGCCAAAAAACCCGAACACCCATACTCGCCCATTAACCAGACTGCATTTATTCAAGAGCGCTAAATATTTACTGTATATATAAATTATAAATATATTTTTTTAAATAATTTATACCATCTATCCATGAGCACTTATACATTTTTTATAAATGTTTTAAAAATATTTTTTTATCAGACAGTGTTTATATGAGTGTAACTGTACTTATACATGTATTTTGTTTTCGTCCCCTACCCTTTATGCAAGCTCTTAAGTTGCGCTAACTTGACGCGCATTAAATTTAATTGTGCTCAACTGAACGCATTTACTTTCAACTTGTAATGTGCATGCTATTTCTGTTGCGCACAAAAAGATGAAAAAAAACATCTTGTTCGCTACAGTTAGCACAAAACTCGTTATCTAGCCCTTAATAACTTTAGATTCTTATAACAGTTTTCTGCACATAAAGGGTCTGATTGGATAGATGCAGAAATCAATAAGACAAGGAAGAATAACACGATTTTAGAAGCTGAAAGCTACTGATTAAGTACTAAACTGTATAACCTAAAACCTCTTTTACTACTTCCTTATAATTAGGAATAACTTTTTGGTTTGACTGAATATAACAGATATGTGATGGCTATTATAGAATATAGCATTATGTGTTATTCTTTCTTGTGGTGATTTGAATACTCTCTGTTTACAAATAGTAAACTGAATAAACCAGTTTTTCTATATAATCTGTTTAAAAATAAGTTGTTTGATATTCAGGTAATTGCATATTTGACTGTTTTTATAATCAATAATAAACTGTGTAATTGCATAATCACTTTAATCTGAAAGGATTTTGTTACAGCCCCAGAACAAAACATCAGAACAAAAAACAAAATGTATGAGGGGATTAAATGAGGTCATGAACAGTGCAATTTTATTGTAGAAAACAAAGTATTAAAAATTATATACAGTATATTTAAGCAGTTATATAGAAAAATATTTTAATGTATTTTATAAATATATTTTAGAACTACATTTAAATTCATCTGAAGATTTTCAGAAATATGATTACATTTCAATGTATTGTGAAAAAAATGTTTTTTTTTTTTATTCTTTGATGTTCAGTCAAAGTTAAAACGTTTGCTTAGCAACAATTTGCAGCTCATATTTCTTTAGGTTCCCTAAATGTTATTTAAAAACTGAAGGTTAAAGAAAAAGTCGCCACAGGATAAAACCAGAAACCTTTCTATCATCGGTGACTCATTTTATATACATCATTTATTTCAAGAGAATTATAGCTTTTAGTTAAATATAGATTTTCTTTTAAATATACTAATGTTTAGCTTCCATTACAAAACAAATCCCTTGCACTGATTTACTTTATTGTCCTAAGTGTTCACATTCACATTTTGCTGTGCAACAGCAATGAATTTGTTTTACAGATTTTGTACGTGTGTAGATGTTAAAACATGTGACCAGGTGAACCTAATATGGTCATATCCCTATAATAAACGTCTTACTCTAATAGGAGAAGACTGCGCAATGAAGTAAAATATATTTGAGATAGCTATTTTATAAATTCATTTGTACGTGTCCAGTCTTGCTATAAACTATTGTGATTTTTTTGTTGTGGAAAACGTGACACATAATAGAACTTTGTATATCACATCTGCAGGTCACTTAAAGGGACATAGTACTCATATGCTAAATCACTTGAAAATGATGCAGCATAACTGTAAAAAGCTGATGTAAAATATCTTCTTTTTTTACATAGAGATGTTCAGATGGTATGTTCTAGTCAGCTTTTTATAGCTATGCTTCACCACTTTCAAGTGCTTTAACATTTGGGTATCATGGCCCTTTAATAGAAAACAGGGTTTCCTCTAGAGCAAGAGTTCTGAGTGATGTTATGCAAATGAGCTTAAAAAATGCTTCCTCGTTTTGCTTCTCATGCTTGTTTAAAAGCACATTCCCTCATGCCAGTGTAGTGCTAATCTGGCTGCTTTAGTGCAGAGTCAAGATAGGTACAGCAAAAGCAATCAAATGTAAAATGTATATTATAATCTGCATACATTACCTGTGACACAGGAATGCCAGAAGGCATATAAGAAAGACTATACATATTGTTAAGATTATCCCAAGGTGCTTTTGTGTGATTTTTGCTTCATTACCTGGAAGAAATAAAAATAATAAAAATATGTCCTAATATATATGTGTTCTTACCCTGAAAATGGTAACTTGATAACATCATATTCTAATAATAGAGAAATATACCGCCTCATGCCTTCTTGGCGTAGGCAAAAAATCTCCCATAAGTCATGGACATACTTCCCCCACTTTTATATATCCCAACAACTCCAATTAATTTCTGTTTGATATTTTGCCAGTGATCAAACAAAATACCTAAAATACTTGAAATAAAGAAGTGTACAAGTTGGCAATCATATATTACCACTTGTCGTGTTTTCTCTTTCACTCCTATTCATGTTTCAGAGAGACCACTATTATACCTACCAACAGGTTAAATAAACTACCCTTAAGCCTTAGGAAGAAAAAAATAGCAAGACCTTTAATGCAAAAGTAGTCTGGGAAAGCTAAAACACATTCAATTGATAAAATGTATGGACAGTGTACAAGGAAAATCAGGTGGCTGCCATGGAAAGATGCTCAACTGATGAATTATGATACTGGACCAAGCCACATCTCTAACAAAATGGACTTCACCTTTAAGAAGCTCTTTGTCTTTATGATAATTGTTAATTCTGTCAAATAGATGTTATGAGTATTAACCACTTTGCAAAAAAACAAAACAAAACAAAACGTGTCCTGATAGAAAAGACAAGTACCAGATAATTATGATATGTGTAGAGTTGGTTGAATTTTCTGTTTGTTCAGTGTTTTTTATTGAGTCTGTAGGAGCTCAGTATTGATTCTAGACCACAGATATAGTTATTTGTACAGATGTTTGCTGAAATACAGACAGGGTGTCGAAAACTCAGTCTTAAAGGGACATGATACCCAAATATTCAAACATTTGAAAGTGATGCAGCATAGCTGTAAAAAGCTGACTAGAAAATATCACCTGAGCATCTCTATGTAAAAAAGAAAGATATTTTAAATAAAAAACCCCATTGTTAAGGACTTTAATCAACAAATCAGTATGCCTGTCCTGGGACCTGCAAGGGAGTGTGCCTCATGCACACTCATGTTATTTCCCTATTCAGTTTAAAGGGACATTAAACCCCAAAAAAATATTTCATGATTCAAGTAGAGAATACAATTTTAAACAACATTTCAATTTACTTCTATTATCTAGTTTGCTTCATTATTTAGATATCCTTTGCTGAAGAAATAGCAATGCACATGGGTGAGCCAATCATACAAGGCATCTATGTACAGTAAACCAATCAGCAGCTACTGAGCATATCTAGATATGCTTTTCAGCACACTATATCAACAGAATAAAGCAAATTAGATACTAGAAGTAAATTAGAAAGTTTTTAAAATTGCATACTCTTTCTAAATCATGAAAGAAAAAATTTGGGTTTCCAGTCCCTTTAAGGAAGTTTACTAGGAAATCTCATGAGATCACAGTTCATGACCTCAGCACTGCTGATGCTGATTGGCTGCTGTTCATTTCTTTCATTTTTTTTTTAACCTGCAGCTGGGTAGTAACTGACAGATACCTTTTTAAAGAACACTTACTCTGGTGAGCTGAGGAAAATGTGAGGTAAAATATCTTCCTTTTTTACATAGAGATGTTCAGGTGATATTTTCCTGTCAGCTTTTTACAGTTATGCTGCATCACTTTTAAGTGATTTAGCATATAAGTATTATGTTCCTTTAAGTAAAATGTGCCTTCCATCAACTAGTTAAGAAAACTCACCTAACAAAAGAGCTCAATCTATTTGGCAAATATGCATAAAACTTTAAATCCTTAACTAAAATTCAAATTACGTGACCTATTAATGTAATGTTATTATTTTATTGTGTGTTTTAGATATTAAATATGCCTTTTGGCAATCTGAAGAAACCTTTTAGCAGCACTTTTGACCAGACTCACTGTCAACCTGGGGGTCGATCCGATAAAAATCGTCGCCCGCAAAAGTCGGCGACGCCAATATTTGTGCGGGTTTGGTATCACATATACGGCGTAACCTAGAAGTTACGCGCGTATATTTCTGCCGTCGCCCGTAGTTTTTTGGGCCATAGGCAGGTATACCAAACCAGCGCAGTTTGGTATCAAATATACAGCGTAAGGACTTACGTGGCGTAAATGGAGAAATCTTACTCCATTTTCACCTCGCCACAAAAAGCAGCCGTAAGAAGCCTTACGCTGACTATTGGAGCCCCGTAACTACCTAAACTAGCTGCTAAATAAACCTAACACCTAATGCATGCGCAATGTCTATCTACCTGTCAACCGCTATCTGCTAAATAAAACCTAACACCTAACGCATGCGCAATGTCTATCTACCTGTCAACCGCGATCCCCCGCCGCAATCCCTAATAAAGTATTTAACCCCTAAACCGCCGCCATCTACATAAACTAACCCCCTACTGTGAGCCCCTAAAACCGCCACCATCTAACTGATCTATCCCCTAATGTGAGCCCCTAAAACCGCCACCATCTAACTGATCTATCCCCTAATCTGACCCCTTACACCGCCACCAGCTATATTAATATTATTAACCCCTAATCTAATCTCCCTATACCGCCGCCAGCTATATTAATATTATTAACCCCTAATCTAATATCCATAAAGTAATAAGCTCTATTACCAGCCCTTAAAAGGGCCTTTTGCGGGGTTTTGCCCCAAAGTTAACAGCTCTTTTGCCCTATAACCTGCCCTCCCTACACCGCCACCACCTATATTAATGGTATTAACCCCTAATGTAAGCCCCTTACACCGCCGCCATCTATATTAAAATTATTAACCCCTAATTTAATCTACCTACCCCGCCGCCAGCTATATTATCTATATTAACCCTAAGTATATTATAGTTAATTTAGTTATTACATTATATATATTAACTATATTAACCCTAATTATATTAGGGTTAATATAGTTACTATAGTATTTATATTAACTATATTAACTCTATCTAACCCTAACACCCCTAACTACATTCTTATTAAATAAATCTAATTTATATTATAAACTAAAATATTCCTATTTAAATCTAAATACTTACCTATAAAATAAACCCTAAGATAGCTACAATATAATTAATAATTACATTGTAGCTATGTTAGGTTTTATATTTATTTTACAGGTAAATTGTTAATTATTTTAACTAGGTATAATAGCTATTAAATAGTTATTAACTATTTAATAGCTACGTAGTTAAAATAATTACCCAATTACCTGTAAAATAAATCCTAACCTAAGTTACAAATACACCTACACTATCAATAAATTAAATAAACTACAAATATCTATCTAAAAATACAATTAAATAAACTAAACTAAATTACAAAAAAAACAAAACACTAAATTACAAAAAATAAAAAAAAAGATTACAAGATTTTTAAGATAATTACACCTATTCTAAGCCCCCTAATAAAATAATAAAGCCCCCCAAAATAAAAAAAAATTCCCTACCCTATTCTAAATTAAAAAAAGTTCAAAGCTCTTTTACCTTACCAGCCCTTAAAAGGGCCTTTTGTGGGGGCATGCCCCAAAGAAAACTGCTCTTTTGCCTGAAAAAAAAACACAATACCACCCCCCAACATTACAACTCACCACCCACATACCCCTAATCTAACCCAAACCCCCCTTAAATA
The DNA here is from genome assembly GCF_027579735.1 of Bombina bombina. Taxonomy (NCBI): domain Eukaryota; kingdom Metazoa; phylum Chordata; class Amphibia; order Anura; family Bombinatoridae; genus Bombina; species Bombina bombina. Next base: position 321,990,977 of record NC_069501.1, on the reverse strand, counting down.
AACCTAACACTACCCCCTGAAGATCTCCCTACCTTGTCTTCACCACACCGGGCCGAACTCCTCATCCGATCAGGGCAATGTCTTTATCCAAGCGGCAGCAAAGTCTTCTTCCATCCGGCAGCATCTTCCATCAAATGTTATCTTCAATCTTCATTCGTCGCTCCTCCAACGCGGAGCATCCATCCCGGGCCGACGACTGAACGACGAATGAGGTACCGTTAAATGATTGAATCAGCCAATCAGATTCAAGTTCAATCTGATTGGCTGATTAGTTCAGCCAATCGGATTGAACTTGAATCTGATTGGCTGATTCAATCAGCCAATCAGATTTTTCTACCTTAATTCCGGAATCGGAATTCGGAATTCGACGGACGCCATCTTGGATGACGTCATTTAACGGTACCTCATTCATCGTTCAGTCGTCGGCCGGGATGGATGCTCCGCGTTGGAGGAGCGACGAATGAAGATTGAAGATGCCGTTTGATGGAAGATGCTGCTGGATGGAAGAAGACTTTGCTGCCGCTTGGATAAAGACATCGCCCGGATCGGATGAGGAGTTCGGCCCGGTGTGGTGAAGACAAGGTAGGGAGATCTTCAGGGGGGTTTATTTAAGGGGGGTTTGGGTTAGATTAGGGGTATGTGGGTGGTGGGTTGTAATGTTGGGGGGTGGTATTGTGTTTTTTTTTCAGGCAAAAGAGCAGTTTTCTTTGGGGCATGCCCCCACAAAAGGCCCTTTTAAGGGCTGGTAAGGTAAAAGAGCTTTGAACCTTTTTTAATTTAGAATAGGGTAGGGAATTTTTTTTATTTTGGGGGGCTTTATTATTTTATTAGGGGGCTTAGAATAGGTGTAATTAGCTTAAAAATCTTGCAATCTTTTTTTTATTTTTTGTAATTTAGTGTTTTTTTTTTTTTTAATTTAGTTTAGTTTATTTAATTGTATTTTTAGATAGATATTTGTAGTTTATTTAATTTATTGATAGTGTAGGTGTATTTGTAACTTAGGTTAGGATTTATTTTACAGGAAATTGGGTAATTATTTTAACTAGGTAGCTATTAAATAGTTAATAACTATTTAATAGCTATTATACATAGTTAAAATAAACAATTTACCTGTAAAATAAATATAAACCCTAAACATAGCTACAATGTAATTATTAATTATATTGTAGCTATCTTAGGGTTTATTTTATAGGTAAGTATTTAGATTTAAATAGGAATATTTTAATTATTAATATTAGATTTATTTTAATAAGAGTTTAGTTAGGATGTTAGAGTAAGATAGGGTTATTATACTTAATATATATATATATATATATATATATATATATATATATATATATATATATATATATATAATATAATAACGATATTAACTATATTAACCCTAATATAATTAGGGTTTATATAGTTAATATATATAATATAATAACTATATTAACTATATTAACCCTAATATAATTTGGGTTAATATAGTTAATATAGCTGGCGGCGGTGTAGGGGGATTAGATTAGGGGTTAATGTGTTTAATATAGGTGGCGGCGGTGTAGGGGGATTAGATTAGGGGTTAATACATTTATTATAGGTGGCCGCGGTGTAGGGGGATGTAGATTGTAGGCAAAAGAGCAGTTTACTTTGTGACAAAGCCCCGCCAAAAGCCCTTTTAAGAGCTGGCAAAAGAGCTGAATTCTTTGGGGCATGCCCCGCAAAAAGCCCTTTTAAGGGCTGGCAAAAGAGCTGTTACTTTGGGGCAATGCCACGCAAAAAGCCCTTTTCAGGGCTATTTGTAGGGTTAGACTTAGGTTTAGTGGTAGGGATAGTTTAGTATTTTAGGGGTTAAATAATTTAATATAGATGGCGGCGGGGTAGGGGGATTAGATTAGGGGTTAATAATTTTAAAATAGATAGCGGCGGGGTAGGGGCTCACTTTAGGGGGTAGGTAAGGTAGATGGCGGCGGTGTTAGGGGCTCACTTTTGGGGGTTATAGATTTAATATAGCTGGCGGCGGTTTAGGGGTTAATAACTTTATTAGGTTGCGGCGGGGTTTGGGAGCGGCGGTTTAGGGGTTAATACATATTTTATTGTTAGCCTAGTGAGGGGAGATAGCGGATAGAGGGTTAGACGTGTCGGGCTATGTTAGGGAGGTGCTTTAGACAGTGCGGGTGATTTCATACTTTAGTCAGGTTTTGTAGGCGCTGGCAGTATCTAACGTGGCGCAAGTCACTGGCGACGCCAGAAATTTGTACTTGCGCAGATTTCTGGACATCGCTGGTTTATCCGACTTACAGCTCGTTAGCATCTGACGGCGCCGTATATTGGATAGCTCGAGTTGCGAGCTGAAACTGTGGGCGACGCAGGTTCCCTCGCTTGCGCCGCAAACTACGCCGTATATCGGATCGCGACCCTAATCTGTAAAGAAACTGGATTTCTACTGAGGCATGGCTGGCTGCTTCCTTAACGTGCACAGCCTTAACTAGGATGATATACTTTTATGGAGCTTGCAAAAGTCCTCTTAGAGACCTCTAGTAAAAATCATATATATATATAAAAAAAAATGATTGTAACCCTTGCCAGCCCAAATGGAAGAATGGCAAACTTATATTGAATGTGTATCATGAAAGTATTAAGATCCAAGGCTTTAAAAAATAATTTACAGTATCTTAAGCCAAACAAAGGGCCAGATTACAAGTGGAGTGCAAAACTTTGCACGCGATTGATAAAGGGTTTATCGTGGGGGTTTGCACTCGTCAGGTTTACCGCTCGTATTACGAGTTGAAAGTAAACACAATCACTTGAGCTCAATTGCGATTTATGCTAGAATGATTACCGCGTTGTCAGTGCTCTGGTTAATTGTTTGCAAACCTAAAAAGTTGCACAAAACACATCAAAAATACATTACAAAGAATAGTTACAAACTTACACTCATAATAACACTATTAATAAAAAATATTTAAAAATATATCGCACACAAAAGTTATAAGTGTTCAAAGATATAAGATCTCAGGTGTTAGAGAAAAAATAGGCAGGTAAAGGGCTTTAACATTGAGATACACACATATACATCTCTAAATAACATAATTTATGCTTACCTGATAAATTCCTTTCTCCTGTAGTGTAGTCAGTCCACGGGTCATCATTACTTCTGGGATATTAACTCCTCCCCAACAGGAAGTGCAAGAGGATCACCCAAGCAGAGCTGCTATATAGCTCCTCCCCTCTACGTCACACCCAGTCATTCGACCGAGAACCGAACGAGAAAGGAGAAACTATAGGGTGCAGTGGTGACTGGAGTATAATTTAAAAATTTAGACCTGCCATAGAAAACAGGGCGGGCCGTGGACTGACTACACTACAGGAGAAAGGAATTTATCAGGTAAGCATAAATTATGTTTTCTCCTGTTAAGTGTAGTCAGTCCACGGGTCATCATTACTTCTGGGATACCAATACCAAAGCTAAAGTACACGGATGAAGGGAGGGACAGGCAGGATCTTTATACAGAAGGGACCACTGCCTGAAGAACCTTTCTCCCAAAAACAGCCTCCAAAGAAGCAAAAGTGTCAAATTTGTAAAATTTGGAAAAAGTATGAAGAGAAGACCAAGTTGCAGCCTTGCAAATCTGTTCAACAGATGCCTCATTCTTAAAGGCCCAAGTGGAAACCACAGCTCTAGTAGAATGAGCTGTAATTCTTTCAGGAGGCTGCTGTCCAGCAGTCTCATAGGCTAAACGTATTATGCTACGAAGCCAAAAAGAGAGAGAGGTAGCAGAAGCTTTTTGACCTCTCCTCTGTCCAGAATAAATGACAAACAGGGAAGAAGTTTGGCGAAAATCTTTAGTTGCCTGTAAATAAAATTTCAGGGCACGAACTACATCCAGATTGTGTAGAAGTCGTTCCTTCTTTGAAGAAGGGTTAGGACACAATGATGGGACAACAATCTCCTGATTGATATTCCTATTAGTGACTACCTTAGGTAAGAACCCAGGTTTAGTACGCAGAACTACCTTGTCTGAATGAAAAATCAGATAAGGAGAATCACAATGTAAGGCCGATAACTCAGAGACTCTTCGAGCCGAGGAAATAGCCATTAAAAACAGAACTTTCCAAGATAACAATTTAATATCAATGGAATGAAGGGGTTCAAACGGAACACCCTGTAAAACGTTAAGAACTAAATTTAAGCTCCATGGTGGAGCAACAGTTTTAAACACAGGCTTAATCCTGGCCAAAGCCTGGCAAAAAGCCTGAACGTCTGGAACTTCTGACAGACGTTTGTGTAAAAGAATGGACAGAGCTGAGATCTGTCCCTTTAGGGAACTAGCAGATAAACCCTTTTCTAAACCCTCTTGTAGAAAAGACAATATCCTAGGAATCCTAACCTTACTCCATGAGTAACTCTTGGATTCGCACCAATGTAAGTATTTATGCCATATTTTATGGTAAATCTTTCTGGTAACAGGTTTCCTAGCCTGTATTAAGGTATCAATTACTGACTCCGAAAATCCACGCTTTGATAAAATCAAGCGTTCAATTTCCAAGCAGTCAGCTTCAGAGAAATTAGATTTTGATGTTTGAAAGGACCCTGAATTAGAAGGTCCTGTCTCAGAGGCAGAGACCAAGGTGGACAGGATGACATGTCCACTAGATCTGCATACCAGGTCCTGCGTGGCCACGCAGGCGCTATTAGAATCACCGATGCTCTCTCCTGTTTGATCCTGGCAATCAATCGAGGAAGCATCGGGAAGGGTGGAAACACATAGGCCATCCCGAAGGTCCAAGGTGCTGTCAAAGCATCTACCAGGACCGCTCCCGGGTCCCTGGACCTGGACCCGTAACAAGGAAGCTTGGCGTTCTGGCGAGACGCCATGAGATCTATCTCTGGTTTGCCCCAAAGTCGAAGTATTTGGGCAAAGACCTCCGGATGAAGTTCCCACTCCCCCGGATGAAAAGTCTGACGACTTAGGAAATCCGCCTCCCGGTTCTCCACTCCAGGAATGTGGATCGCTGACAGGTGGCAAGAGTGAGACTCTGCCCAGTGAATTATCTTTGATACTTCCATCATCGCTAGGGAGCTTCTTGTCCCTCCTTGATGGTTGATGTAAGCTACAGTCGTGATGTTGTCCGACTGAAACCTGATGAACCCCCGAGTTGTTAACTGAGGCCAAGCCAGAAGGGCATTGAGAACTGCTCTCAATTCCAGAATGTTTATTGGAAGGAGACTCTCCTCCTGAGTCCATGATCCCTGAGCCTTCAGGGAATTCCAGACAGCGCCCCAACCTAGTAGGCTGGCGTCTGTTGTTACAATTGTCCAATCTGGTCTGCTGAATGGCATCCCCCTGGACAGATGTGGCCGAGAAAGCCACCATAGAAGAGAATTTCTGGTCTCTTGATCCAGATTCAGAGTAGGGGACAAATCTGAGTAATCCCCATTCCACTGACTTAGCATGCACAATTGCAGCGGTCTGAGATGTAGGCGTGCAAAGGGTACTATGTCCATTGCCGCTACCATTAAGCCGATAACCTCCATGCATTGAGCCACTGACGGGTGTTGAATGGAATGAAGGACACGGCAAGCATTTTGAAGCTTTGTTAACCTGTCTTCATTTCTACAGAATCTATAAGAGTCCCCAAGAAGGGAACTCTTGTGAGTGGAAAGAGAGAACTTTTCTCTTCGTTCACCTTCCACCCATGCAACCTTAGAAATGCCAGTACTAACTCTATATGAGACTTGGCAGTTTGAAAGCTTGACGCTTGTATCAGAATGTCGTCTAGGTACGGAGCCACCGAAATTCCTCGCGGTCTTAGTACCGCCTGAAGAGCGCCCAGAACCTTTGTGAAGATTCTTGGAGCCGTAGCCAATTCGAATGGAAGAGCTACAAACTGGTAATGCCTGTCTAGGAAGGCAAACCTTAGATACCGGTAATGATCTTTGTGAATCGGTATGTGAAGGTAAGCGTCCTTTAAATCCACTGTGGTCATTTACTGACCCTTTTGGATCATGGGTAAGATTGTCCGAATAGTTTCCATTTTGAACGATGGAACTCTTAGGAATTTGTTTAAGATCTTTAAATCCAAGATTGGTCTGAAGGTTCCTTCTTTCTTGGGAACCACAAACAGATTTGAGTAAAACCCCTGTCCGTGCTCCGACCACGGAACCGGGTGGATCACTCCCATTAGCAAAAGATCTTGTACACAGCGTAGAAACGCCTCTTTCTTTATTTGGTTTGTTGACAACCTTGAAAGATGAAATCTCCCTTTTGGGGGAGAGATTTTGAAGTCTAGAAGATATCCCTGAGATATGATCTCTAACGCCCAGGGATCCTGGACATCTCTTGCCCAAGCCTGGGCGAAGAGAGAAAGTCTGCCCCCCACTAGATCCGTTCCCGGATCGGGGGCCCTCAATTCATGCTGTCTTAGGGGCAGCAGCAGGTTTTCTGGCCTGCTTGCCCTTGTTCCAGGACTGGTTAGGTTTCCAGCCTTGTCTGTAGCGAGCAACAGCTCCTTCCTGTTTTGGTGCAGAGGAAGTTGATGCTGCTCCTGCCTTGAAGTTACGAAAGGCACGAAAATTAGACTGTCTAGCCCTAGGTTTGGCTCTGTCTTGAGGCAGGGCATGGCCTTTACCTCCTGTAATGTCAGCGATAATTTCTTTCAAACCGGGCCCGAATAAGGTCTGCCCTTTGAAAGGTATGTTAAGTAATTTAGATTTAGAAGTAACATCAGCTGACCAGGATTTTAGCCACAGTGCTCTACGTGCCTGAATGGCGAATCCGGAATTCTTAGCCGTAAGTTTAGTTAAATGTACTACGGCATCTGAAATAAATGAATTAGCTAGCTTAAGGGTTTTAAGCTTATTTGAAATCTCATCTATAGTTATTGAGTCAAGAGTCTCTTCCAGAGACTCGGACCAAAATGCGGCCGCAGCCGTGACAGACGCAATACATGCAAGGGGTTTCAATATAAAACCTTGTTGAACAAACATTTTCTTAAGGTAACCCTCTAATTTTTTATCCATTGGATCTGAAAAGGCACAGCTATCCTCCACCGGGATAGTGGTACGCTTAGCCAGAGTAGAAACCGCTCCCTCCACCTTAGGGACCATCTGCCATAAGTCCCGTGTGGTGGCGTCTATTGGAAACATTTTTCTAAATACAGGAGGGGGGGAAAAGGGTACACCGGGCCTATCCCACTCCTTAGTAATTATCTCTGTAAGCCTCTTAGGTATAGGAAATACGTCAGTACTCGCTGGTACTGCATAGTATCTATCCAGCCTACATAATTTCTCTGGGATTGCAACAGTGTTACAATCATTCAGAGCCGCTAATACCTCCCCTAGCAGTACACGGAGGTTTTCTAGTTTAAACTTAAAATTTGAAATGTCTGAATCCACTCTATTTGGATCAGATCCGTCACCTGCAGATTGAAGCTCTCCGTCCTCATGTTCTGCAAATTGTGACGCAGTATCTGACATGGCCCTATTATTATCAGCGCACTCTGTTCTCACCCCAGAGTGATCTCGCTTACCTCTAAGTTCTGGTAATTTAGACAAAACTTCAGTCATAACATTAGCCATGTCCTGTAGTGTGATTTGTAATGGCCGCCCTGAAGTACTCGGCGTTACAATATCACGCACCTCCCGAGCGGGAGATGCAGGTACTGACACGTGAGGCAAGTTAGTCGGCATAACTTCCCCCTCGTTGTTTGGTGAATGATGTTCAATTTGTACAGATTGACTTTTATTTAAAGTAGCATCAATGCAATTAGTACATAAATTTCTATTGGGCTCCACCTTGGCTTTTGCACATATAGCACAGAGATATTCCTCTGAGTCAGACATGTTTAACAAACTAGCAATTAAACTAGCAAGCTTGGAAATACTTTTCAACTCAATTTACAAGTAATATGAAAAACGCACTGTGCCTTTAAGAAGCACAGAAAAAAAATATGACAGTTGAATAACAATGAACCGGAGAAATTATAAAAACCAAATTTTTCCCGGTAAAGGCATAAATTTAGCAAAGGATTGCCCCCATTAGCAATGGATAACTAACCCTTAATAGCAGAAAAAAATGTACAAAATATAAACGTTTTTTATCACAGTCAAAGCACAATCTCACAGGTCTGCTGTGAGTGATTACCTCCCTCAAAATAATTTTTGAAGACCCTTGAGCTCTGTAGAGACGATCCGGATCATGCAGGGAGAGAAACAGACTTGTGACTGAATTTCTGATGCGTAGCAAAAGCGCCAAAATAGGCCCCTCCCCCTCACACACAGCAGTGAGGGAAGTTCAGTAAACTGTCTTAAATTAAAATAAACGACAGCCAAGTGGAAAAACAGTGCCCAAAACAATTTTTCACCCAGTACCTCAGATAATTAAACGATTTAACATGCCAGCAAAACGTTTAAAATCAAATAATATGAAATGTCATTAAACAGCCTGCTGCTAGATGTTCCCACTGCAAGTTAGGCTAAAAGTTATATGCATATAGTATTATCCCAGTGAAGTGCCATTCCCCAGAATACTGAAGTTTAAACATATATACATAGCAGCCTGATACCAGTTGCTACTACTGCATTTAAGGCTGAACTTACATTATATCGGTATTGGCAGTATTTTCTCAGTCAATTCCATTCCTCAGAAAATAATATACTGCAACATACCTCTTTGCAGGTGAACCTGCCCGCTGTCCCCTGATCTGAAGTTTACCTCACTCCTCAGAATGGCCGAGAACAGCAAAATGAATCTTAGCTACGCCGGCTAAAATCATCCAAAAACTCAGGTAGATTCTTCTTCAAATTCTACCTGAGAAGGAACAACACACTCCGGTGCTGTTTTAAAATAACAAACTTTTGATTGAAGATATAAAAACTAAGTATAATCACCACAGTCCTCTCACACATCCTATCTATTAGTTGGGTGCAAGAGAATGACTGGGTGTGACGTAGAGGGGAGGAGCTATATAGCAGCTCTGCTTGGGTGATCCTCTTGCACTTCCTGTTGGGGAGGAGTTAATATCCCAGAAGTAATGATGACCCGTGGACTGACTACACTTAACAGGAGAAATATATGTATTTACAGATATACATACACATATAAACACATAAATATATATATGTATACATATATATATATATATATATATATATATATATATATATATACATACATGTGTGTGTGCATTTTCAGTTATGTAGATGAAAACATGAAAAAAAACATATTAATGCACTATTTATGCAATATTAATTTTTAATAAAGGTTTTAAAAGGACATGAAACCAAAAAAAAATCATGATTTAGGTAGAACATACTATTTTAAAAAATGTTATAGTTTACTTCTATTATCAGATTTGCTTCATTCTCTTGGTATCATTTGTTGATGGAGCAGCAATGCACTACTATATATATATATATATATATATATATATATATGCAGCCACCAATCAGCATCTAGAACCTAGGTTCTTTGCTGCTCCTGAGCTTACCTAGATAAATCTTTCAGCAAAGGATAACAAGAGAAGGAAGCAAATTAAATAATAGAAGTAAATTGGAAAGTTGTTTAAAGTTGTATGCTCTGTCTAAATCATGAATTTCTAATTATGACTTTACTCTCCCTTTAACTATGTATTTACTGTAAATATTTCACATTCCAATGTTCTGCACATAGCAGAATATGTTCTAAGTATTTTTACATACTGTATATATTCCTAAATATATTTTTTATATATATAAATGTATATATATATATACCTATATTCTGCTATGTGAGGAACATTGGAATGTGAAATATTCATATTTTCATGTCAGGTTAGCACACATGAGAATATGCAATCAGGTTTGCGCAAAAGTTGGGTGTTTTTTTCCGCTTTTTTCCATTGACTTATATGGTGGAATATGTGAACGCGCATGCGATATTCAAAGTTCGGCTTTTTGCGCTCATCAGGTTAGAGGCGAGCAAAAACAGTTTACTGCCAACCCATAATTCGAGCGCAACCTGACACGCAAAAAGCTTTCTTCTAGTACAATTAATGCTCAAGCGGGAGTGTTAATTAGCTCTCCACTTGTAATCTGGCCCAAAATGTATAATTTATTTTAATGAGAAAAAGAGGAATCAGAGAAATTGTATTAAGTAAGGGAGCCAGATAAAAACACAACTTTATCAGCCAGAGGGAGAACCGAGTCATCATTGCAAACTAAATATCAAAGACAGTGATTGGACTCACATATGACAAATAACCAAGGAAATAGATGAACATGTCCAAGAAAATTTAAGATAAGACAAAGGCCTAGTTTCAATTGCTGTTTTAAAAGGTGTAAACTTGTGGTAACATAAAACAAATCTATAGACGTCAAGTGAGATATTTGTTGTTAACATCAGTTTTACACAGTTTACAACAGCAATGGAAACTAGACCAAAAGCCTTCTATGGTTATCCGCTGACACTGAGATCACTGAGTATATAAGACTCAAAAACCTAAGACCACCCACAACTACATGACTAATAGAAGTTTACTAATAAATTCATTCCTAATAGCACAACCATAATGCTACATTTTAGCAGAAATATGTTTTGCCAGAAAGCAACATTTCTTTTTAAAGACACGATGAGTCCACAGATTTCATCCTTACTTGTGAGATTTCACATCCTGGTCAGCAGGAGGAGCTGCTTTATATAGCTCCTCCCTTCCCTCCCACTCTAGTGATTCTCTTTGCCTACGTTAGTGATAGGAAGAGGTAAAGTGAGGTGTTAGTTTTAGATTCTTCAATCAAGAGTTTGTTATTTTAAAGTAGTGCCAGAGAGTGCTACTTTGTTCTGGGGTATAGCCTGGTTCCATTTCAGTCTCTACAGTAGAGCTTTTGGTGGCTTTAAAGCAATGGGAACTTGTGGGACATAATTCTCACTGTGCCTCCCATATTTGTGCTGCCCTATATCCTTCAGTCTGAGGTTCACACTAACTCAGCATTTGTTTCTTCTCAGGCCAATGTGAGGGAGAGGACCTCTCAAGCTTGGGAACTGCCTTCCTGTCAGGCAGTGGTGAAGGTAAGTGCTACCTTTCTGGGACATAAGGAGACTCAGTTTTTATGTAAAAAAAAAAAAGTACTATGGAACATAAAGGGTTAACAACAAAGCCTTTATTAGGTTGGGACTTTATACAACTTTTATGTGAATAGTGTTTCTGGGCAGTATTATATAGCAGGCACTGGGGTTGGAGATGTGTTGTTTTAATTTTTTTGGCTCTGGTGGTTTCACTTGATGTTTTTTCTGGAGGGGAGACATTGAGTTTTAGGTACGCCCACGATGGGCGGGGCTTCCGGTATTTGCGAGCCACTAAGTAGAGCGCTGTTTTCCTGACAGGATTAGTGCGACATAGCTGGGCTACTTGTTTGTCTGTACTAGAGCTGCATGTAGTGTATTTTCATGCGCCTCTAGTACAGATACGTTAAGTCCGGTCTCGGTTTGTGAGCTGCACAGTGTGTCTGAACGGACCTGCATAGAAAAAGGGGATCCGGTGTAATTTGGCATGGTAGGAGCACCTCAGCAGACTGCTGTGGTGCAGAGGTTTTCTTTTTTGTGAAGTCAGTTTTTTAATCGATGTGCTTAAGAAGAATCTGACAGTTTTGCAGAAAAATATAGAAACCGTTTGTATTTAAAGGGACAGTAACGGTTTTTGTGCAGTTATTTTTTTCTAATCTTTATGTTTTTTTCTGTTGATTATTTGTTATATTGTATTGAATAATGGATCAAGAGAGTGTGCAATCTGTTACATGTGCCTTATGTCTGGATGCAAATGTGGAACCACCAATCCCTTTCTGTCCTACATGTATTGAAAGGACTGTAAATTTTAGGGATAACATTTTTACTGAGCCAATTTCTTCTCAGACAGAGGTTGTCCAGGAATCTTTGGATGAGGGTCAATTTATGCTGCAACTTTCTCCCCAGCGTCCCAAAAATGAACGCCTCCACCAGCAGTGCCCTGCACTTCTGCGCTAGTACCTGCTGTAGCTACTTTAAAAGACATAGCGGAGGTAATGTCTTCCACAATTTCTGATGCGTTGTCTGCTTTTCCTATGTTTTCAGGTAAGCACAATAGGAAAGACAAGCATGTTACATGTTATCAGAGAGGTTTCTGATGCCATGGTAGCAGTCTCAGAGGTACCCTCCCAGGGAACAGAGATGGAGGGTATAGAGGTTTTATCAGATGTCAAGATTTCAGATTCAGAACCTTTGACTGATTCAGAGGTTGTCTCTTTCAGATTTAAACTTGAACACCTCTGTCTGCTACTCAGGGAGGTGTTGGTTACCTTAGACGACTGTGATTCCACAGTAGTAGTCACTCCTGTGAAGGCAAGTAAATTGGACAAATATTTAGAAGTTCCTACTTTCTCAGATGTTTTTCCAGTTCCTAAGCGAGCTTCGGAGATTGTTTCTAAGGAATGGGAGAGACCAGGTATTCCCTTCTCTCTGTCTCCTATTTTCAGAAAGATGTTTCCTATAGCTGACACTATCAGGGAAACTTGGCAAACAGTTCCTAAAGTGGAAGGGGCTATTTCCCTTCTCTCCATCTCCTATTTTCAGAAAGATGTTTCTTATAGCTGAATCTATCAGGGAAACTTGGAAAATGGTTCCTAAGTTGGAAGGGGCTATTTCCAAGCAAACTACTATCCCTATTGAGGACAGTTGTGCCTTTAAAGACCCCATGGACAAGAAGTTGGAACACTGGTCTACTTAAAAATATTTATGTTCACCAGGGTCTGCTGTTGCAGCCAGCTACGTGCATTGCTACTGTCACTAGTGTGACAGCTTATTGGTTAGATGCTCTGTCTGAGTCTCTTAAGTCTGAGACTTCTTTGGAGGAGATCCAAGATAGGATTAAAGCTCTGAAATTAGCCAATGCTTTTATTACGGATGCTTCTCTGCAAATTACTAAATTAGCAGCTAAGAGTTCAGGGTTCTCTATCCTAGCCCGCAGAGCTTTATGGTTTTATGGACGTTTCATCTAAGTCTAAGATTCTAGCGATTCCTTACAAGGGAAAGACCTTGTTTGGACCTGGCTTGAAGGAAATTATCTCTGACATCACGGGAGGTAAGGGTCTTCTCCTTCTTCAGGATAAGAGAAATAAACAAAAAGGACGACAAAATAATTTTCGTTCCTTTCGCAATTTCAAGGGAAATTCTTTCTCTTACTCTTCTAAACAGAAAGGAAACTATTCACAGTCAAAACTCACTTGGAGACCCAACCAGCCTTGGAACAAGGGTAAACAGTCCAAGAAGCCTGCTGCTGACTCCAAAACTGCATGAAGGGCATGCCCCCGATCCGGGACCGGATCTGGTGGGGGCAGACTTTCTTTCTTCATTTAGGCTTGGGTGCGAGATGTTCAGGATCCCTGGGCTATAGAAATAGTGTCCCAGAGATACAAACTGGAGTTCAAAAAATTTCTTTCAACATTGTCTGCAAACCAGATAAAAAGAGAGAGGCTCTTACATTGTGTAAAAGACCTTTCCTCCCTGGGAGTAATTGTTCCCGTTCCAGCACAGGAACAAGGGCAGGGGATTTATTCAAATCTGTTTGTAGTTCCCAAAAAAGAGGGAACCTTCAGACCTATTAGATCTCAAGAGTCTAAAAAAGTTTCTCAGAGTTCCATCATTCAAGATGGAAACTATTCGGACCATTCTTCCATTGATCCGGGATGGTCAATTTATGATGACAGTGGATTTGAAGGATGCATACCTTCATGTTCCTATCCACAGAGATCATCACAAGTTCCTAAGGTTGGCTTTTCTGGACCAGCACTTTCAGTTTGTGGCTCTTCCTTTCGGGCTGGCCAAGACACCCAGAATTTTCACAAAGGTTCTGGGGTCTTTGCTGGCAGTTTTAAGGCCACAGGGCATTGCGGTGTTGCCTTATCTGGATGATATTCTGATTCAGGTGCCATCTTGTCAACAAGCAGGGTCCCATACCGAAATTGTACTGTCCTTCCTGAGGACTCACGGGTGGAAAGTAAATCTGGAAAAGAGTTCTTTAATTCCGAAAGCAAGGGTGACTTTCATGGGAACCGTAATCGATTCTATATCCATGAGGATTTTTCTGACAGAGGTCAGGAAAACAAAGATTCTAGATACCTGCCGAGCCCTTCAGTCTAATCCTAGGCCGTCAGTGGCCCAGTGCATGGAATTAATCAGATTGATGGTGGCGGCAATGGACATCACTCCGTTTGCTCGGTTTCACCTCAGACTTCTGCAGTGGAATGGAGATTATGCAGACTTGTCTCCTCAAATAACCCTGGAGCAGGAGACAAGGGATTCTCTTCAATGGTGGTTGTTTCTGGATCATCTATCCCAGGGAACATGCTTTTGCAGACCATCCTGGGTAATTGTGACAACAGATGCCAGCCTTCTAGGGTGGGGGGCTGTCTGGGGTCCTCTAAAAACTCAGGGAGTGTGGACTCCGGCCTAGTCTGTTCTTCCTATAAACATCCTAGAACTGAGAGCAAACTTCAATGCTCTTCTGACCTGGCCACAGTTGGCTTTAACCCAGTTCATCAGATTCCAGACGGACAACATAACAACAGTGGTCTACATCAATCATCAAAGAGGAACGAGGAGTTCCTTAGCGATGACTGAGGTAGCCAAAATAATCCGGTGGGTGGAGGCCCATTCTTGTCATCTGTCAGCGATCCATATCCCAGGGGTGGACAATTGGGAGGCGGACTTTCTGAGCAGGCAGACTTTTCATCCGGGAGAGTGGGAACTCCATCCGGAGGTGTTCTCCAACCTGATTCTCAAATTGGGTCGGCTGGAGTTGTATCTCATGGCATCTGTCAGAGTATTTCAGTTATGCTGCTTTTCCTTTAAGGTGTACTAACCAATCACAGGTACACACTCCCTTTATCACACCTGCTCACACCCCCAAGCTTTGCTTAGTAATTTGTAAAACTCCCTGAGAGACATACTTGTTCCTGAGCTAACTACCAATTTAACTATACTTTAAACAACCTAAGGATTTCAAAGTACTATTCAACTATTTCTATCTGTGTGAGCAAACCTAATCTAATCCTTTCAGAGTGTTTATTTATATTTCAGACTGATTCAGCCTTTCTGTTTCATCTCTCCCTGAACCGGATGCCTGCAGTTTTCACAGACTTCCAGCTGCACTCAGCTAATCAGACTGCAGCCTGTTCCACATTTTCACAGACTGATTTACCTAACTAAGGAGTGTAATATCCAATCTCATCAAAGGTAACTCTCAAACCTTGTTCCATAATTGTTTCAGCTTTAATATTGTCAGAAATCCTTCTGAGCTCTGGATAAGTGATTGTGGTGACATCACACTCCAAACACCTCGCCTCTCTCCCTCAACACAGGATCTCATCTCTGCATGTCAGCTGCAGCTTCAACTGAAGGGAGACAAGCATATCTGATCTGGTTAGTTAACTAAAGTATAAGATTTCTATGTCTAATGACTGTATGACTACTACTTGCATTTATTCCTGAACTACAAAGTACCTTGCTAACTTACTAATTTCCTGTGCTGTTTGTATCTGACTGTTAGCTAAACAGTTCAGAATCCTACCAATATTAAAAGGCTTAATTTACACCAAATCAACCTGGTGTCACTTCACATAGTGTTCACTTTCTGATTTGGTGTTACAAAACACAATTTTATTGTCTTTAAATTTAACAGTTACTCAAGTTAATACTGTTAATGTTACATATTACTAAGCCTGAAAAAGAAAAGTAAGCTGGTTAAAGTTATGGATCCAGCTGAATTACCCCAGGTTGTTTATAATTTGAGTCAGAAAATCGACCAGATGGGGCAAGCTATTAGAGACTTACAAGTGGAGAATAAAGTGTTAAAGGATATGTTCAAGGACAATAGAGAACAAAGATTTCCTACACCTGAACCACAAGTGAGTTTGCCAGAAGCATTTTCTGGTGACAGAAGGAATTACAGACAGTTTAAAAATGCATGTTATCTATTGTACAACCTAAAGCCTCTCACTTATCCCACTGATAGAGTGAAGGTTCTTACCACTGTATCATATTTAAGAGCAGAGCCTAGGAAATGGGATGATCAATTATTTGAAACCAATTCACCTATCCTAAATCAATTAACAGATTTTTTTAATGCATTGGATGAATTGTATACAGATACAGATGTACAACTAACAGCTGAACATAAAATGAGACAACTAAAGCAAGGGAAGAAGCCTATTGAAGATTACACCGCAGAATTCAAGTTGCATGCTTCTGATTCCTCTTGGAGTATGATTTCTTTAAGAAATCAGTACAGGTTAGGGTTATCCGAAAGTATAAAGGATGAACTCTCTCGTATAGAAATGCCCAATACTTTAGAAGCTATGATTAAGGTAGCCACACAGATAGACAGAAGACTGAGAGAAAGAAAGGCAGAAAGAATGCAGACAGAAACAACACCACGATCTCATGCATCTTCTTATTCTCCAACTACTACTATCAGTTCAGAAACCATTACTCCTATGGAAATTGGAGTGATTAAAGGGCCGCTTACCCCAGAGGAGAGGATGAGAAGAAGATCTAAACAACTGTGTATGTACTGTGCCAGCCCTAACCATACCGTTTCTGAATGCCCAGTTCTTCGCAAGAACAAGAAGAGTAAGTTAATTATGTTACATAATTCACACTATAGTAACAGTTCAACAGCTTACTGTAACCTCTCTCTTTTACTACAGTGGGACCTTAGAAGATTGGAGACAACTGCTATCATTGATTCGGGCGCCTTTGGCGATTTCATTGATGCTACTATAGTAACAAAAAATAAAATTCCAACTGTTTTGAAAAAGATACCGGTGTCCCTCAAAGTTATTGATGGTTCAACACTAACAGAAGGTCCAGTCACACACCACACTGTCCCACTACTTGTACTTACACCCAAAGGACATACAGAATACATCACCTTTGATGTCATACCTTCTCCTCATTTTCCAATTATTTTAGGGGTTCATTGGTTACAACTTCATAATCCCACAATAGATTGGTCTACATTTAAGTTATCTTTACACTCTGCATATTGTAAGAATACTTGTTATCCTCAACAATCTATCATGCTAACTTCTACTGAAGAATTTAACATCCCAAAAGTTTATAATGAGTTTGCAGATGTCTTTAGCAAAACCGAAGCTGAATCTTTACCTCCCCATAGGGTATACGATTGCCCTATAGAACTAATACCAGGTTCCACCCTACCAGTTGGCCATTTATACCCATTAAGTCAAGCCGAACTCGATTATTTAAAACAATACCTACAAGATAACCTTAAAAAAGGTTTAATTAGACCATCTTCATCCCCAACAGCAGCAGGTATGTTCTTTGTGACAAATAAGGATTCTAGTTTGAGACCAATAATTGATTACAGAGAGCTAAATAAACGAACCGTTAAAAACCGATATCCGTTACCATTAATTCCGGAACTAATTGAAAGACTTACCAATGCCAAGATTTTCACAAAGCTTGACCTGCGCGGCGCTTACAATTTAATTCGCATTAGAGAAGGTGACGAATGGCTCACTGCTTTCCGAACCAGGTATGGTCTGTATGAATATTTAGTGATGCCATTCGGTCTTTGTAATGTGCCCGCAGCCTTCCAACATTTCATTAACGACATTTTTCGTGACTTACTGGATATATGCATAGTCGTTTACCTAGACGACATTCTCATTTACTCCAACAATATGACAGATCACATCAAACATGTACGTTGGGTGCTTGCCAGATTAAAAGTACATAAATTATATGCTAAATTGGAAAAATGTTCATTCCACAAATCAACAATTTCATTTTTAGGTTATACAATTTCCTCCTCAGGAATTCAGATGCAAACCGAAAAGGTAGATTCCGTTAGAGACTGGCCAGTACCAACCAATAAAAAAGAACTACAGAGATTCCTAGGCTTCACTAATTACTATCGCAAATTTATTAGAGATTTTTCGGGGATAGTAAAACCACTCACGCAACTCACCGGCTCCACAGTATCATTCCATTGGACCCAGAAACATACTGAAATATTTCAACATTTAAAAAATCGATTCATCTCAGCACCAATCTTAAGATTTCCAAATGTAAATTTACAATATGTTTTGGAGGTAGACTCATCAGACTACGCAATCGGTGCCATTCTATCACAACGTACTTCAGAAAGCTCCCCACTTCATGCTGTATCCTTTTTCTCCAAGATTATGTCTCCTGCTGAAAAGAACTATACCATCGGTGATAAAGAACTACTAGCTATTAGGAGGGCACTAGAATTTTGGAGACATCTCTTGGAGGGAGCCCAGCATCCCATATTAATTTATACGGATCACAAGAACTTACAATACCTCCAAAATAACAAAACACTGTCCTCACGTCAGGTGCGATGGAGTTTATACTTTTCTAGATTTGACTTTCACATCATTTACAGACCTGCTAACAAAAATCGAAAGGCTGATGCCCTCTCAAGACAACTTCTAAAGATCGATGACTCTCCAACTCCAACTGCTATTATACCAGCAGAAAAATTCATTGGTTTCACTTCAGATCTCTTAACAGAAATAAGAAATATCTCAGCTCCTGTTGAACAAGTTCATAACAAAAACATCAAGCAAAAAGATGGTGTTTACTACTATAATGATCGAATATTCTTACCAACTGACTTACGTTTAAAGATTCTAAACGAACATCATGACACTCCTTTAGCAGGACATCCAGGGGTAAATAGGACTCTGGAACTAATTTCCAGGAATTACTGGTGGCCTCACATGAAGGATACAATCAAGGAATACATTAAAAGTTGTGTAATATATCAGATCTCAAAAAATGACCGGTCAACACCTTATGGACTGCTTATGTCCCTCCCAGTTTCGAATTCTCCATGGCAGCAGATTGGTATAGATTTTATTGTAGAGTTACCACCTTCCAATAACCAGAATACCATCATGGTTGTTATTGATACATTCACCAAAATGGCACATTTTTTACCATATCACAAAATTCCATCATCATCGGAAACTGCTACTCTCTTCTTGAATCATATCCTAAAATTACATGGGGTACCTTCCGTAATTATTTCTGATAGAGGGTCTCAGTTTACGTCCCGTTTCTGGAAAGACCTATGCAAAGCCTTAAATATTCAACACCATTATACAACATCATATCACCCTCAAGCGAATGGACAGACTGAGAGAGTGAATCAGTGGCTCGATGAATACCTCCGCTGTTTCTGTTCATGTCAACAACAAGATTGGACGAAATACTTACCTTATGCAGAATTTGCATATAACAACTTAACAAGCACCTCTACAAAGATGACCCCGTTCTATGCAAATTATGGGTACCATCCCAGCTTCACTTCTTTATCTTCAACACCAGCAGACTCACCTATGGTGGATGAACTAAAGAACACCCTATTAGAAAACTTCCGTATCATCAAAGAAAATATTGGAAAGGCGCAAAATTCCCAGAAATTTTACTATGACTTGAGACATAGGAAACCACCAGAATATAAAATAGGTGATCAAGTATGGTTGTCGACGAAGAATCTGAAGTTTCATCTGCCAAGTAAAAAGTTCACTCAGAAATATTGTGGTCCTTTCCTTATCACTAAAGTGGTAAATGTCAATGCTGTCACGTTACAGCTTCCGACAACCATGAAGATCCACCCCACTTTCCATGTTTCTCTGTTGAAACCCTACCATCCCACTAGGTCTTCTGTTCCCCCATTGCCCACAACGTTGGTACCATCTGAAAATGATGTCTTTGAAGTTGAAAGGATCTTGGTTTCCCAAACGTCCGGTGGGGTTCTCCAATATCTAATTAGATGGAAAAACTTCACAGAGGAGGAGGATAGTTGGGAACCATCTAGCAATCTTTCTGCACCTAGATTGGTATCCCTTTTCCATCGTCGCAACCCAGACCGTCCTCGACCTCAAGCTGAGGATCAGCTTGCTTGAGGAGGGGGTCCTGTCAGAGTATTTCAGTTATGCTGCTTTTCCTTTAAGGTGTACTAACCAATCACAGGTACACACTCCCTTTATCACACCCGCTCACACCCCCAAGCTTTGCTTAGTAATTTGTAAAACTCCCTGAGAGACATACTTGTTCCTGAGCTAACTACCAATTTAACTATACTTTAAACAACCTAAGGATTTCAAAGTACTATTCAACTATTTCTATCTGTGTGAGCAAACCTAATCTAATCCTTTCAGAGTGTTTATTTATATTTCAGACTGATTCAGCCTTTCTGTTTCATCTCTCCCTGAACCGGATGCCTGCAGTTTTCACAGACTTCCAGCTGCACTCAGCTAATCAGACTGCAGCCTGTTCCACATTTTCACAGACTGATTTACCTAACTAAGGAGTGTAATATCCAATCTCATCAAAGGTAACTCTCAAACCTTGTTCCATAATTGTTTCAGCTTTAATATTGTCAGAAATCCTTCTGAGCTCTGGATAAGTGATTGTGGTGACATCACACTCCAAACACCGCGCCTCTCTCCCTCAACACAGGATCTCATCTCTGCATGTCAGCTGCAGCTTCAACTGAAGGGAGACAAGCATATCTGATCTGGTTAGTTAACTAAAGTATAAGATTTCTATGTCTAATGACTGTATGACTACTACTTGCATTTATTCCTGAACTACAAAGTACCTTGCTAACTTACTAATTTCCTGTGCTGTTTGTATCTGACTGTTAGCTAAACAGTTCAGAATCCTACCAATATTAAAAGGCTAAATTTACACCAAATCAACCTGGTGTCACTTCACATAGTGTTCACTTTCTGATTTGGTGTTACAAAACACAATTTTATTGTCTTTAAATTTAACAGTTACTCAAGTTAATACTGTTAATGTTACAGCATCTCATCAGAATGCCAAGCTCCCGAGATACGGGTCGAGGTCCAGGGATCCCCAGGCTGAACTGATAGATGCTTTGGCGGTTCCTTGATCCTTCAATCTTGCATACCTTTTTCCTCCATTTGCGCTTCTTCCTCGAGTCATTGCTCAAATCAAACAGGAGAGGGCATTAGTTATCCTCATTGCTCCAGCATCGCCTCACAGGATTTGGTATGCCAATCTGGTGGACATATCATCTCTGCAACCTTGGAGACTTCCGTTGAGGAAGGACCTTCTCATTCAAGGGCCCTTGCTTCACCCAAATCTGGTTTCTCTGATGCTGACTGCTTGGAGATTGAACACTTAATCCTATCCAAGTGGTGGTTTTCTGATTCAGTCATAGAGACCATGATCCAGACTCATTAGCCTGTGACTAGAAAGAATTACCATAAGTGTGATTCCAAGGGCTACTCATGGAGTAGAGTTAGGATTCCTAGAATTTTGTCTTTTCTCCAAGAAGGATTGTAGAAGGGTTATAAGCAAGTTCTCTTAAGGGTCAGATCTCTGCCTTGTCTATTTTGTTACATAAACATCTGGTGGATGTTCCTGATGGTCAATCCTTTTGTCAGGCTTTGGTTAGAATCAGGTCTGTATTTAAACCAATTACTCCTCTATGGTGTCTGAATTTAGTTTTCAAGGTTCTTCAAGGGGTTTCATTTGAGCCTATGCATTCCTTAGATATTAAGTTGCTATCTTGGAAAGTTTTGTTTCTTGTTGCAATTTTACGTACTAACCTAGGGTTTCTTCCTAAGGTTGTTTCAAACAGGAACATTAATCAGGAAATTGTAGTTCCTTCCTTGTGTCCTGATCCTTCTTCTCCAAAGGAACGTCTTTTGCACAATTTAGACATGGTCCGTGCTTTAAAGTTTTATTTACAAGCGACTAAGGACTTTCGTTAGTCGTCTTCTTTGTTTGTCGTTTTCTCTAGGAAACGTAAGGGTCAGAAAGCTACGTCTAGCCCTCTTTCTTTTTGGCTGAAGAGTATACTCCATTTTGCATGAGACTGCTGGACAGCAGCCTCCTGAAAGAGTTACGGCTCATTCCACTAGGGCTGTTGCTTCCTCATAGGCATTCAAAAATGAAGCTTCTGTAGAACAGGTTTGCAAGACTGCAACTTGGTCCTCTCTTCACACTTTTTCTAAATTTTACAAATTTGATACTTTTGCCTCGGCTGAGGCTGTTTTTTGGAGAAAGGTTCTTCAAGCAGTGGTGCCTTCCGTTTTAGGTTCCCTGTCTTGTCCCTCCCTTATCATCCGTGTTCTCTAGCTTTGGTATTGTATCCCACAAGTAAGGATGAAATCCGTGGACTCATCGTGTCTTTAAAAAGAAAAGAAAATTTATGCTTACCTGATAAATGTATTTGTTTTTAGACACGATGAGTCCACAGCCCGCCCTGTTCTCTGAGACAGGTTATTATTTTTTGTAAACTTCAGACACCTCTGCACCTTGGCTTTTCCTTTCTCTACCTTACTTCGGTCGAATGACTGGAGTGGGAGGGAAGGGAGGAGCTATATATAGCAGCTCTGCTGTGGTGCTCTTTGCCTCCTCCTGCTGACCAGGAGGTGAAATCTCACAAGTAAGGATGAAATCTGTGGACTCATCGTGTCTAAAAATAAATAAATGTATCAGGTAAGCATAATTTTTTTTTTTATTCCTAAGACACTTGTTCATAGTTCTCTCCCCACAGGGTAGACAGTTTCATCATAACTAAGGATTCTTCTGTCAAAACGAATAACAAATTCTTGATTATTCCAAACACTCCTAATGTAACTATAAACATATTTTAGCTGCAGTGAGTAACATAAAGAACAACAAAAAGACACTAAACTGATTATAAATCATGGAAACAAAAACATACTATACCCTCAGAAGTGGAACGGCTTAATGTGTATCAATGAGTATAATAGTGATGCTATTTGTTAAAATGGCAAGGCTTGTAAAGGAAGATCTTGGGGATTTAAGACAATGGGAGAAAGAGAGAGATTATTGTGCATATGTGGAATATAGAAAAACAATGACGAAGAAATCCAATTACATAGCAGCTATTACAGTGTAATGCAGAAATGGGATGATGAGCAGTGAATCTAGCCTGATTAGTTAGGATGTAATATTTTTGTTAATAATTGTATCAAAGTATCCCTGATTGACCTAGTTTTGTACTATAAAAATGCCTTTATTTAATTACAATAATTTTTTAGTCTGAAAATTATAATACTTACCAAATTTCAGTGGTTCACTCCATATACCCGGTATATTACCACCGTTACATGTAGTTAGTAGATATGCTCTTATTTTTAAAATATGTTCCCTCTTTGGATTCAAATTATCAAGTGAAATGTTACGTTTTGCCCTTTGAATAATGTTTTTTTTCTAAAAGAAAAATAAGGTCTTTTAAATTTCAATGATATTCATAAAACATAGTAAGGTCCATTTTATTTCTTAAGCATAATAAGTTTCTTATAACATGAGTTATGAAAAGCATTTATAAACAAATGTTTTATAGGCAAATGTCAGCTAAAAAATCACAACATTTAAATATGAGAATTAAAGGGTTATGAAACTCAATTTTTTCTTTCATGATTCAGATAGAGCATGTGGCTTTAAACAACTTTCTAATTTACTTGTATTATCTAATTTTTGTTCTCTAGGTATCCTTTGTTGATAAGGATACCTAGGTAGGCTCTGGAGCTGCTGATTGGTGGCTGCACATATATGTCTCTTGTTATTGGCTCACCCAATGTGTTCAGTATACTCCCAGTAGTGCATTGCTGCTTCTGTAACAAAGGATACCAAGACAATGGGGTCATTTTATGAAGCAGCTGCTTCTGACCCATTCCACTTCATGAAGCCCATCACCAAGAGAACTATCCCCTCAAAGTCCAAGCCTTCACAGATATCACAGAAGCTGCAAAATCATCAGCCTCAGCCGGGCAATGGACCAACCTGCTGCTAGCATTAGTAGTAGAGGGGTGTTGGTCAACTTATCAGGACCAGCACTAGTGGACATGGTCACACCCCACCACCATTTTTCCAGTAGCAAGGGGCCATTTATCACTGAACCCAGTGTTTCATTTAAACTCTTTGTATGTGATCCAGGGTAAGAGCAGCAGCACCAATTCTACTATTTACAACTATCTACAGCATCTGCACCACACCTGCCATGTTTGCCATTGTTTCCTATGCATCCTCCATTACTGGTTCCATTACCTTACTAAGCAGCAGCACTATCTTGTTTGAGACTCCCCAGATTTAAGAAGTTAGGACAGCATAAGCAGCAGTAGTATAATGGAATTAGAGGAAGCACTGTAGATGCTAGTATAATGTTGACATCACTTTCAAAATGTGTTGTAGATGAAATTCTCATCCCTATCTCTGCACAAATATGCAACAACCTTACATTTGCCTTACATGTGGAGGGACTACAAGTCTTGGGAGATAATGAGTGTGTGGAAGAGTCATAAAACACTATCTCTTTCTATACCATCTCATCCTACCTTTACTCCATCTGTTGTCATGCCAAGTCCACTGCAGCAGGTTGGAATCACATAAAGTCTTTTCCCGCATAGGTGCTAGACTCAGTGTTCCTCTTATACCACTAGCAGTCCTGGTATATCAAGTTAGGAACAAAGCAGCACCATCCTCTTTACTTAAAGTGTTGGAACAACTCACTAGTTCTGGGATGAAACACCATGTACCCACATACCACAGGGCTGTTCTACATTTAGAATAAAACATTGCTAGCCAGAACATTGGACATGATCAAGCTTTCACGTCCACTGACCTTTCAAGAACAGAGAGCAGTGGGGCAAGCAACACTTGAACAATTCAGTGTTTTACATTCAAACAGCAGTCCATTAAGTTGACACAGCCTATTATACATCTGATTGCTGTTGAAGGAGCTTCCTTCACCATCATAGAAGAAGAGCGCATTAAGCAGATACTAGAGGCTCTTGATGCTCACCTGATAAAAGGGTAAATCTGAGAAATGCGTTGTGAGATTCATCACTTTTTATGTAATTTTATTTATTTATTTTTTTAATAATAAATAAAATTAAAATAATTAATTGGGCTCACTACACCTTACAGAGCTTCTGCATGACATATTCCCAGCAGACGGAGGATCCACACTTTACCAACGAATGTTCACAAGTCAGCTGGCCGACTTCCAATTGTCCAGCCTGCATAAATAGCACTTAAATGCTTGTAAATCTGTGAGTACGTTTGCTTATTCTATCCAAAGATATAATCCGAAGATATCACACCATTTTTCTGTTTTCAGTTTTCTAGCTTTGGATCCCATGAGTGATCATTTTAAGAGGAAGCTGGCTTATTTGTATCACGAACCCCTTAAACACAATCACCTAGATTACGAGTCTTGCGTTAGCCTTAAAAAGCAGCGTTGAGGGGTCCCAACGCTGCTTTTCAACGCCTGCTGGTATTATGAGTCAGGCAGGAGAGTGTCTACCGCTCACTTTTTTTCCGCGATTTTAGCTTACCGCAAATCCCCTTACGTCAATTGCGCATCCTATCTTTTTAATGGGATTTGCCTAACGCTGGTATTACGATCGCCTGAAAAAGTGAGCGGTAGACCCTCTCCTGGCAAGACTCCTACCCCATTTAAAAATCAGTAGTTAAGAGTTTTATGGGCTAACGCCGTAACATAAAACTCTTAACTAAAGTGCTAAAAAGTACACTAACACCCATAAACTACCTATTAACCCCAAAACCGAGGCCCCCCCCCACATCAGAAACACTAAAATGTTTAACCCCTAATCTGCAGACCCGACATCGCCGCCACTTTAATAAATGTATTAACCCCTAAACCACCGCACTCCTGCCTCGCAAACACTAGTTAAATTTTATTAACCCCTAATCTGCCATCCCTAACATCGCCAACACCTACCTACATTTATTAACCCCTAATCTGGCTAATCTGCCGCCCCCAACGTCGCCGCTACTATATTAAATGTATTAACCCCTAAATCTAACCCTAACCCCCCTAATTTAAATATAATTTAAATAAAATGAAATTAAATTACTACAATTAAATAAATTAATCCTATTTAAAACTAAATACTTACCTATAAAATAGAAGTTCAATCCGATTGGCTGATCCAATCAGCCAATAGGATTGAGCTTGCATTCTATTGGCTGCTCCAATCAGCCAATAGAATGCGAGGTCAATCCTATTGGCGGATTGCATCAGCCAATAGGATTTTTCCTACCTTAATTCCGATTGGCTGATAGGATTCTATCAGCCAATCATAATTCAAGGGATGCCATCTTGGATGACGTCACTTAAAGGACCAGTCATTCAGTCATCGGCCGTCGGATGAAGAGGATGCTCCGCGTCGGATGTCTTGAAGATGGATCCGCTCTGCTCCGGAAGGATGAAGATAGAAGATGCCGCCTGGATGAAGCCTTCTGCCGTTCTGGATGTCCTCTTCTGGCCGGATAGGATGAAGACTTCGGACCCTCTGGAGGACCACTTGTGCCCGGCTGGGTGAAGACGGCTCAAGGTAGGGTGATCTTCAAGGGGGTATTGTTAGGTTTTTTAAGGGGGGATTGGGTGGGTTTTTAGTAGGGTTGGGTGTGTGGGTGGTGGGTTTTAATGTTGGGGGGGTATTGTATTTTTTTTTTTACAGGTGAAAGAGCTGATTACTTTGGGGCAATGCCCTGCAAAAGGCCCTTTTAAGGGCTATTTGTAATTTAGTATAGGGTATGGAATTTTATTATTTTGGGGGGCTTTTTTATTTTATTAGGGGGATTAGATTAGGTGTAATTAGTTTAAAATTCTTGTAATTCTTTTTTTATTTTCTGTAATTTAGTGTTTATTTTTTTTCGTAATGTAGTTTATTTAATTTAATTGTAATTAATTGTAGGTAGCTTAGGTAATTAGTTTAATTATAGTGTAGTGTTAGGTGTAATTGTAACTTAGGTTAGGGTTTATTTTACAGGTAAAATTTGTATTTATTTTAACTAGGAAGTTATTAAATAATTAATAACTATTTAATAACTATTGTACCTAGTTAAAATAAATACAAAGTTGCCTGTAAAATAAATATAAATCCTAAAATAGATACAATGTAACTATTGGTTATATTGTAGCTAGCTTAGGGTTTATTTTATAGGTAAGTATTTAGTTTTAAATAAGAATAATGTATTTAATTGTAGTAAATTTATTTAGATGTATTTAAATTATGTTTAAGTTAGGGGGTGTTAGGGTTAGGGTTAGACTTAGGTTTAGGGGTTAATAAATTTATTATAGTGGCGGCGACAGATTAGGTGTTAATAGATTTAATATAGTTGCAGCGACATGGGGGGGGCAGATTAGGGGTTAATAACTATAATGTAGGTGTCGGCGATGTTGGGGGCAGTAGATTAGGGGTTCATATGGATAATGTAGGTGGCTGCGGTGTCCGGAGCGGCAGATTAGGGGTTAATAAGTGTAAGATTAGGGGTGTTTAGACTCGGGGTTCATGTTAGGGTGTTAGGTGCAGACATAAAATTAATTTTCCCATAGGAAACAATGGGGCTGTGTTAGGAGCTGAACGCTGCTTTTTTGCAGGTGTTAGTTTTTTTTTCAGCCAGCTCAGCCCCATTGTTTCCTATTTGGAAATCATGCACGAGCACGTTTTGCCAGCTTACCGCTACCGTAAGCAACGCTGGTATTACAGTGAGATGTGGAGCTAAATTTTGCTCAACGCTCACTTTTCTGAGGCTAACGCCGGCTTGAAGAAAACTCGTAATACCAGCGTTGGCTTGTGAGCGGTAAGAAAAAAAGGCTTGTTAGCCCCGCACAGCCTTATCGACAAAAACTTGTAATCTAGGTGAATGTTATCACCAAGTGGACTCTTTTATGTGATATAGACTTTTGTTCTTTTATATATTTTTTCACATATTATTTTTTGTTTGATCATGGGTTTGGCGCTTTTAGCATGTCAATATTATATCTTGGCCAGCAGTACTGCTTTTTCTCTTAGACTACTTTTAGTAGGAAAGGACTACCCTCATTGTTTAATTCCTGCAAGGCTCTTCTAAAATAAGAACTGACAAATTTTATTACAAGGACAGAGACTTCATATTTTGCTTATAACTTTTCTTTACTGCTTAACAGCTTTTCAAAGTATAACATATAAACTGCCATCATTTAAAAGAAAAAACATAAATAACATCCAATGAGAATAGGATAACATAGGACAGTATTTGAATGTCCAGTAAACAGTAATAGGTATAAATAGTCCAAGTAGACAGTTAAACATCCTCTTTTCTTTTGCTGCTTGACAAAGATAAGTATTATTTTTGCTCTCATATATGGTTAATAAAACTTTGTTCCTTTCGTTTTTTATTTGCATACTGTATACTTTTATACTTATGTATAGGTGTTTTGAGGTCTATTTCATGTTATTATCTTTATGTTACTGCCGTTTTTTATTTTATTTTGTTTAACATTGATTTTAATTGCTTCGTTTTTTACTTTCATTTTAAAGCGCTTTTTTCATTCGCTTTTATTTTATTTAGCATTTTCGCTAGATCCGTTTTCTGCTATTCCCCCTTTACAGTTGTTTCCTTGCTTACTCTGCTCGTTTGTTCCCTGTAACTGTCTTAGGCTCCGGCCGCCATTTCCTTTGCTTCTTTCTCTCCTACGTCACGGGACTCATTTTCCCGCCTCCTTTTAGGTTTCCCTTCACTCACAATCTCCCGCCTCCTCATTACCTCATTCAGCTACGCCCTGACAAGACTCTGACAGTTTTTCTGCTCAACTAGTTTACTGTGATTAGCAACAATTATTTCTTTATTTGTTCTTTGAACTGTTGTGCATTTAATTCAATAGTTAAGTGGTTTAAGGATCTTTTTTGACTAATTTTATTTGGTTTAAAATTTTATATTTAGTTTTGTTCCTTATATAATTTTAAATTATATCTTTTGAGATTATTTTTTACAGTTAATTATCCTATATTTAATTGAAATGTCTCAAGATACATCTCCATCTTTAAATGAAACAAATTTAAGTAATATTATTTTATCCATGGAGAAATTTAAACAGCAAATGTCTGAACAGATGCAAAGTGTTATTGCTACAGTTAATAGTTCTCAGTCTGCTGTTCACAAAAAGACTTCTAAGAAAACAAAACATATTATACATAAACCTTTACCTAAAAAATCTAAAAGACAATTAAAGTCTGTTTTACGTCTGCCTGGTTCAGACAATAAAGATTCTACATTACAAAAACGTGATGATATTTCTAACTCAGAATCTGATTCTGAATCTGCTTCTCAATTTCAGAAAATAATTGATTACAGAAAACATGTAGACTTAGTTTCTACAACTGAGTCAAATGACTCCTATGATTTTTCTGATGAAGAATTTAAGAATGATGATAAGGATGATAATAATGATGATAATAACAATGATAATAATTTTACAGATATTATTGATTCTTCTTCTGAAGAAGAATCTAAAAAGAAAAAGAGAAAAATTTCTAATTCTCCTAAACCTAAACTCATTGATAATAAAGGAGATTTATTTACTGATCCTGATGAACTCCAACATCCTAGATCCTCCCAATGGAGACCATCTAAACGTGTTGCGAAGTTTTTAGATTATTATATCAGGAAACCATTATCTAAGAAAACAAAATCTACTCTGAAGGCAGAATGCCCTAGGCCTGACCTTCCTCATAATACTCATTTAACACCTGAAATTGATGTAAATTTATTAAAATTTATTGGTTCTAAAGATTATAATTTGAGAAAAGGTCCTGACCATTATTTAAAAGCATGCCAAGATAAACTACTTGATGTTTTAGGACCTGTAACAAAATTGTTTGAAATCTCTGAAGAGGCTATTTCTGTAGACTCACATGTTGATCCTTACATTTTAAGAGAATGGATTCAGAGAGTTGTTTATTTATTAGGTGACGCTAACACGTCTTTAGCCTCACAACGTAGACGCATTGTTCTAAGACGTATTGATCCTAAAATCTCTGACTTCGCTTTAACTGAGATGGGCCCTAAAGCTAATGGGTTACTTTTTGGTGACGCCGGACTGAAAGAACTGGGTCATTATGTTAATAGTTTTAATTCTCTTAACAAAATTAAAATGAGTACTAGAAAAATATTTTATCCTCAACAAAATAGAATTTTTGACAGGGCTGGGAAAGGCAGGGGCCGCTTTCCCAGCCGTACCCCAGCAATCTCCCGGTCCTATTTTCAAAACATGCCCTCTCCAGCAACTTCCCATTCATATTTCTTCCCATCAAGGAACAGACAATGGGCAAATCGGAACTTCAGAAACAGATCATCCCGCAGACCTTTCTCAGGTAAGTTCTCACATCTCTCTACTCACTCCTTTTTCCCAAAAAAGAATAGGAGGAAGATTAGCCCTTTTTTTATTCAAAATTGGCACCTTATTACTTCAGACCCTTGGGTTCTACAGACAATTTCAGGTCTTCATTTAATTTTCACTTCCCCTCCAATTCAAACATTTCTTCCAAATCCAATAAAATTTTCCCAATTAGATTTGTCCCTTTTGAATCTAGAATTACAAGACCTCTTAGAAAAAGAAGCAATAGAAAAAGTACATTTCCCTTCAAACTCCTTCATCAGCAATATGTTTCTGGTGAAGAAGACAGAAGGATCTTTTCGACCTGTAATAAATTTAAGAGATTTAAATTGTTTTCTAGAATACAATCACTTCAAAATGGAGGGTATTCATCTTCTCAGAGATTGTCTTCTAGATTTCGACTGGTTGGTTCGCCTGGATTTAAAAGATGCTTATCTAACCATTCCTATTCATCCAGAATTCAGAAATTATCTTCGCTTCCTTTGGAAAGATTGTGTTTGGCAATTTTCTTGTCTCCCTTTTGGTCTTTCTTCAGCTCCTTGGGCTTTTGCGAAAGTTTTAAAACATGTTGTAGCTTGGTTGAGAACAAGAGGTGTTCGTCTAATTATTTATTTAGACGATATTCTTTTACTCCACCAAGATTATTCTCAACTTCTGGATCATTTACACCTCACTATTTCTCTCCTTCAGAACTTAGGTTTTATCATAAATTTCAAAAAATCTGTTCTTATTCCTTCCCAGAATCTTATCTTCTTAGGTTTTCATATCAATACTCAATCTGCTACATTGAGTCTTCCATTAGAGAAAATAAAGAAAATAAAGAAAGAAATTATGTATCTTCTCAAAAGAGATCTTTTTCCCATTCGCTTTCTTGCTCGAATTATAGGACTTTTGTCGGCTTCAATTCAAGCTATTTTCCCAGCTCCTCTTCATTACAGAGCCCTTCAAAGATTGAAGATTCAATATCTTCGTCAAGGTTTCTCCTATTTCCACAAAATCTCTTTGTCAGAGGAAGCCAGAATAGAATTACAATGGTGGCTTGCAAACATAGAAGCATGGAATGGCAAAGCAATTTTCGGGAAATCTCCAGACATTATTCTGGAATCGGATGCAAGCAAATCAGGTTGGGGTACAAGATGCGGCCCTCATATTACAGGAGGAAAATGGTCTTGGTCAGAGAAGAATCTTCATATCAATTGTCTAGAACTTTTAGCAGGCTCTTTTGCAGTTCAAAGTTTTGTAAAAAACAATCAACCAATTTCAATTCTCCTTCGGATGGACAATATTTCAGCAGTCAAATATGTCAATCGTTTAGGAGGTACGACTTCAAAGATTTTATCCAATCTTACCAAGGATTTTATTCATCTATGTCTTTCTCAAAATATTTTTCTGCAAGCAGAATATTTACCAGGTCTCAACAATCAAGCTGCAGATTGGGGTTCTCGATATTTATCGGATGCCAGCGACTGGAAATTGAACAGAAATATTTTTCTT
The DNA here is from genome assembly GCF_027579735.1 of Bombina bombina. NCBI lineage: Eukaryota > Metazoa > Chordata > Amphibia > Anura > Bombinatoridae > Bombina > Bombina bombina. Next base: position 321,959,240 of record NC_069501.1, on the reverse strand, counting down.
ATTTTACAATCTCTGAGAGGTCCTTTTTCTATAGATCTTTTTGCCTCTCGTCTGAATTTTCAAATTCTTCCCTTTTTCAGTTGGAGACCAGATCCCATAGCATTAGCGACAGACGCCTTCCTGCAACACTGGCCAGTCAAAGGAGCTTATGCATTTCCACCTTTTTCGATGATTCCTCGAACAATCTCATTTGTGAAAAGGAATCTATTATCTCTCCTTCTAATAACTCCTTGGTGGCCAACCCAATCTTGGTTCCCTTCTCTTCTGGAGATGTCTTTCCTTCCTCCAATATTAATTCCTCTTCAACAAGACCTCCTCACAAATCCCATAGGAGAGTTTCACGAACTAATTCTTCTAGGTTCCCTTCAACTTATTGCTTGGAACATTTCAGGGGATCCTGGTCCTCCGATGGTCTTTCGTCAGGAGCTAAACTCCTCCTTCAAGAGTCTTGGGCACCAGGAACCAAAAATTTTTATCTTACCTCCTGGTCTAAATGGTCTAGCTGGTGCAGTATCAGGAGTCTGGATCCCTTTTCAGCCCCTTTAAATGAAGTCATTAATTATCTCACTTCTTTATTTGAGGTTGGTTTGGCTTACAGATCAATTAATGTTGCACGTTCTGCTATTTCAGCTGGACATGAACTTCTTCATAATACTCCTATAGGTCAACATGTTACTATATGTAAACTTCTGAAGGCTATTAGAGTTAAAAAACCTCCAGTACCAAGATACAAATATTTTTGGGATGTAGACTTAGTTATAAACCTTTTTAAATATTGGCCTGATAACTCTGATTTATCATTAAAACAACTTACATGTAAATTAGCTACATTATTATGTCTTTTATCATGTAAAAGAATTTCAGATGTTAGAGCTATAGATTATGATGCAAAGATGTTTTCTCCTCATGGTGTCATTTTCTCCTTGTCTAGACGTACTAAAACTTTATCCTCTTCTATATTTTATCCTTATTTCTATGAACAGCCTAAACTTTGTGTTGTATCTTGTTTAAAAATCTATGAATCTAAAACTATTTCTCTTCGAAATTCTTCTTCTAGTCAACTTTTGATTTTTTTTTTTCTCTTCCTCACTCTCCTGTTTCCTCTACTACTATTAGTAGGTGGGTTAAATGGATTATGATGCAAGCTGGTGTGGATACATTTTTTACTTCTCATTCAGTTAGAGGAGCCTCAGCTTCTAAAGCTTTCTCAAAATCTGCTTCTTTACAAGATATTTTGAATGCAGCAGATTGGTCCTCTGATTCTGTTTTTCGTCAATTTTATTTTAAACCTATTTCTTCTATTCCACACCACCTGGTATCTTAATTTTTTGTTTGCTTTAAACTAGCAAAATATGAAGTCTCTGTCCTTGTAATAAAATTCTGATTATCCTAATATTATGACGGAATAATCTAGATTTTATTAAAGAGACAGAGACGAATATTTTCCCACCTCTTTCATTGTTTATTATTATTCCCTCCCTATATATTTTATATTTATTATTTAATCATTTTTATATATATTTTCAGCTCCACCTTCTTCAACTCCAGGAATTTAAGAGAGAAGACTCTATAAATTTCTCTTCGGATTTTCTGAATTCACCAATTCCAAAGTTGTCTTCAAGATCAAGTTTGACTAACCCGTTCATTCCACAAGGGATTCGTTCCACTACTTTATGAAATATCTTGACTTGAGAAGTCTCTTCTGCTGTCCATCCACCATTCCACTCTTATTAATGCCCCAATTTCATTTGCAAAAGTAGACACTACCCAAACCCTTTCAAGAACTCCAAAACCCCACACCTGGACCTTTCAGATTTTGCTCCTGATTTACTTTTCCTTCCCACACATTACTGGCCCTGGGTTATAACATATACATGTTGGAGATATTCTCTCATACTGATTTCCATGCAAAATGTAACCACTTAGAAATACATGTATTGCTATATTTAAATAGACACAGACACAGCACTTCTAAATCTAGAACTACTTTGGATATTTCTGGAGAAAAAACCCCCATCTTATATAATTATTTTTAATTATCCTATATTTAAAGGGACAGTCAACACCAGAATTGTTGTTGTTTAAAAAGATAGATAACCCCTGTATTACCCCTTCCCCAGTTTTGCATAACCAACACTGTTATATTAATACACTTTTTACTGCTGTGACTATCTTGTATCTAAGCATCTTCTGACCGCCCCTAATCACATGACTTTTAGTTATTATCTATTGACTTGCATTTTAGCCAATTAGTGCAGTGTCTGCCACAATCCACGGGCATGCTCACAATGTTATCTATAGGGTTTACCTGAATTAGCTCTCCCCTGCTGTGAAAAGCAAATACAAAGCATGTGATTAGAGGCTGTCTTCAAGGGCTTAGAAATTATCATATGAGCCTTCCTAGGTCTAGCTTTCAACTAAGAATACCAAGAGAACAAAGCAAAATTGTTGATAAAAGTAAATTGGAAAGTTGTTTAAAATTGCATGCCCTATTTGAAAAATAATTTTTTTTTTTGGACTTGACTGTCCCTTTAAGTCTCCTTTAACACTTAATACTTTGTATACATGTTTAATTATGCACTGCAAAACTTTGCATTTAGAATTTATAAAGTAGTTTAACTCATAAAATTAAGATTTTTTCAGGTTCTGAGGATGGAAGTGCATGTGGCTTCACAAACATAGCCCTGCTACCTATCTGTCTCTAATCGACCAGAGCAAAAGATTTTCACATGAGAAACTGCAAAACAATAGAAAATGTGCTAACAAAATGACAGTGGCTAGCCTTGTATACTACAGTAACAAATGGCTCCACTATACAGTATATAAGGCAAGTGGTAGAAGGATGTTTAATATTGAAAATTATTTGCAGCAAATAAGGTAAATTCATACAAATTCTTTTCACACTCACCAAATATATTAATTTAATTCAAGGTAGCAGAAATGTATTTGTAATTACAAGGTAGTTAATGTCCCTTTAATTATTCAAATTTTAATGTAATTTCATTCTTGCAGAACCCAGGGTGCTTTATTATTATTATTATTATCATCTTAATTATTATCATCATAATCATCATTTATTTTTAAAGCCCCATCAAAGTCTTTAGTACTGACTGAGTGCGTGAGAAGTTAAATCTGTATATGTGCTCTTAGGGTACAATTTATCAAGGTCCGAACAGCCCTTGATGCCCCTGTTTCCGCGCGAGCCTGAAGGCTCACCGGAAATAGCAGTTATGAAGCCAAGACCACTGCTCCATAACTGGTCAGCCTGCTCTGAAGCTGCGGATATTAATCCGCCCTATCCTATACGATTGGGTTGATTGACACCCCTTGCTAGCGGCCGATTGGCTGCGAATCTGTAGGTGGTTGCACTGCACAAGCAGTTCACCAGTGCGATGTCTGTCGGACGTGATACGCTGCAGCGTATCATGTCAGACCGACATTGATAATTCGGCCCCATAGGCTCTTACATTTTGTTCCTCGCTTGAAAACAATCAGGAGTTCATTGTTATTTTTATGTCACCCTTGTTTTTGTGATTAGCTAATTATAATTGTTTTGGTACAGACATGACAGAAGTAATAAGATATATATTACAACATTTGCCAAAAAATTTAATATAAATAATGTAAATAGTTACCTCATATTTACTGCTTATGTTAATTTCAAATTGAAAACAATGATCTGATCTTTTATTTCTTGTGACTGGTTTATCCCATGTAATTTCATTCGAATCAAAATTGAATTTTATGTTCCCTGGAGCATTCAAAATTTCTGAAAATGAAATAATAATCAATAGTAGAATCCAGCTTAAATTTTATAGTAACATCTTTTTTAGTTATTGAAGTAGTTTTGTCTGAAAACTGTTCATAAACTAAACAAAATGTGTTCATTGACTAAACAAACTAATCAACTAATACAAAATGGGCTAGATTACAAGTGGAATGCTAATTTACCACGTGCCCGTAAATGGGCAAATTCTTCAGTGTACAGGCTTGTGATAAATAACCAGCCATTACAAGTGGCTGGTTATTGCTACTGCAAGCTCACACTCATAAAATTAACCAGAGATCAGATCTCTGGTTAATTTTGTAAATGTCCCCAAATTGGCCCCAAAATTATGTATAGTGTGCTTGTAATAAAACAAATATATAACATCTTTAATTTTAATAAAAATAACTGCAGAAAGCAGTTTTTGGGCTTAATGTTGGTGAGTTGTGGGGTATCAGAAAGAAAAAAATGGCACTGAAAAGTGCCTTTACAGGGAGTGCAGAATTATTAGGCAAGTTGTATTTTTGAGGATTAATTTTATTATTGAACAACAACCATGTTCTCAATGAACCCAAAAAACTCATTAATATCAAAGCTGAATAGTTTTGGAAGTAGTTTTTAGTTTGTTTTTAGTTATAGCTATTTTAGGGGGATAGCTGTGTGTGCAGGTGACTATTACTGTGCATAATTATTAGGCAACTTAACAAAAAACAAATATATACCCATTTCAATTATTTATTTTTACCAGTGAAACCAATATAACATCTCAACATTCACAAATATACATTTCTGACATTCAAAAACAAAACAAAAACAAATCAGTGACCAATATAGCCACCTTTCTTTGCAAGGACACTCAAAAGCCTGCCATCCATGGATTCTGTCAGTGTTTTGATCTGTTCACCATCAACATTGCGTGCAGCAGCAACCACAGCCTCCCAGACACTGTTCAGAGAGGTGTACTGTTTTCCCTCCTTGTAAATCTCACATTTGATGATGGACCACAGGTTCTCAATGGGGTTCAGATCAGGTGAACAAGGAGGCCATGTCATTAGATTTTCTTCTTTTATACCCTTTCTTGCCAGCCACGCTGTGGAGTACTTGGACGCGTGTGATGGAGCATTGTCCTGCATGAAAATCATGTTTTTCTTGAAGGATGCAGACTTCTTCCTGTACGACTGCTTGAAGAAGGTGTCTTCCAGAAACTGGCAGTAGGACTGGGAGATGAGCTTGACTCCATCCTCAACCCGAAAAGGCCCCACAAGCTCATCTTTGATGATACCAGCCCAAACCAGTACTCCACCTCCACCTTGATGGCGTCTGAGTCGGACTGGAGCTCTCTGCCCTTTACCAATCCAGCCACGGGCCCATCCATCTGGCCCATCAAGACTCACTCTCATTTCATCAGTCCATAAAACCTTAGAAAAAGCAGTCTTGAGATATTTCTTGGCCCAGTCCTGACGTTTCAGCTTGTGTGTCTTGTTCAGTGGTGGTCGTCTTTCAGCCTTTCTTACCTTGGCCATGTCTCTGAGTATTGCACACCTTGTGCTTTTGGGCACTCCAGTGATGTTGCAGCTCTGAAATATGGCCAAACTGGTGGCAAGTGGCATCTTGGCAGCTGCATGCTTGACTTTTCTCAGTTCATGGGCAGTTATTTTGCACCTTGGTTTTTCCACACGCTTCTTGCGACCCTGTTGACTATTTTGAATGAAACGCTTGATTGTTTGATGATCACGCTTCAGAAGCTTTGCAATTTTAAGAGTGCTGCATCCCTCTGCAAGATATCTCACTATTTTTGACTTTTCTGAGCCTGTCAAGTCCTTCTTTTGACCCATTTTGCCAAAGGAAAGGAAGTTGCCTAATAATTATGCACACCTGATATAGGGTGTTGATGTCATTAGACCACACCCCTTCTCATTACAGAGATGCACATAACCTAATATGCTTAATTGGTAGCAGGCTTTCGAGCCTATACAGCTTGGAGTAAGACAACATGCATAAAGAGGATGATGTGGTCAAAATACTCATTTGCCTAATAATTCTGCACTCCCTGTACATTGCACTCTATGGGGAAATGTGTGTTCACTATAAATATATATGTGTATGCTTATATACATATATATATATTTATGTGTTAATATGTGTATATAAACTTATAAACACATACATATATATGTATATATTCATATACATATATATATATATATATATATATATATATATAACATTTGTTGTCCATCGCTGCGCAACTTACCCGCTTCACTGCCATGTCTCACAGCAAGAGAATGAGGGTCCCATTGAAGCCTATGGAAGCACGCACTATTGAACGCAAAGCTTCCATGACATGCAAACATGAGCTCGCATTTGCATTGTGTCCACCTTAAAAACCAGTGCACATTTGTGTGCACTGGAATTATGAGTGGAACGCAAATATCGATTTTGCAAAAGCTCGTAATCTGGCCCAATGAGTTTATTCATTAGTCTGGTTTATCTACTTAATAGATTGGGGGAACTATCTATTAAATGGAGAAAATAAATTAACAAAAACATTGCTTCCATATAGTGTTTAAGACAGGTGCACACTCATGAGCCTGCCTAGTTATGCTCTCATGAAAAGGAGATAGTCTTGCAAAGTATGAAAAGAGAAAGGTCTGTGTTTTTTATTAGTTTTTTTTATTTGCATACTTGGGGCCATATGTACAAAGGAACAGATGGATAAGGTTGGAAACCTTTCCACCTGCCTTTGCGATGAGCACTGCCTGCATATACTATTGCACAAGGATTGCCTTGCGCAACACCCCCCCCTGCTCTTATGCGACCAGTCAATCACCACAAATGAATATGTGGTTAAGCAGCGGTTGTATGATTGGTAAAGCAGCCCTCTAGCTATAAAAAATATTTTTGACTTCTATGTTTCAAGGGTGTAACTATAGAGGCTGCTTAGTTACATTTGCAACCAGGCCCAGCCTCCTGTAGGGTCCGTCTGTCGTGGATCACACTCATGTGGATAGTTTTCTAAGCTAATGTATTGCTCTTGTTTCTTGTATCCTGCAGGCTATCATGTAAGAGGATTGAGGGAGGGAGAGGGGGTCTGCCGCTCACATAGCTGTCTGTGCAGGGTTAATGTAGCTCTCCTACAAATACAGCTGGGGATAGGCACCAGGCACAGCCCATTAATTTTATTTCAAGAACTCAACCCCTCCTATTGCTCTGTCTTGCATTTAACCCCATTTGCTTCCACTAAAGACTTAGAGGTCTATTTATCAAAGGTCTGTCTGACCTGATCCGACAGTGCGGATCAGGTCCAACAGACAAAGCTGAATGCGGAGAGCAATACACTCTCTGTATTCAGCATTGCACCAGCAGCTCCTGTGAGCTGCTGGTGCAACGCCGCCCCCTGCAGACTCGCGGCCAATCATCCGCCAGCAGGGGGGTGTCAATCAACCCGATCATACTCGATTGGGTTGAATTGTGGCGATCTCTGTCCGCCTCATCAGAGCAGGCGGACAGGTTATGGAACAGCAGTCTTTAGACCGCTGCTCCATTACTTGCGTTTCTGGCAAATCTGAAGACTCACCAGAAACACGGGCCCTCAAGCTCTATTCGGGGCTTGATAAATGGGCCTCTTAGGCATCTATTTATCAAGCCGTCAACCGCAAATACGCTGGAATTCCGCAGCGAATTTGTGGCGAGCCTGATTCCCCTTAGTTATCAAACCATACAGACCGGCAAAAGTAGAATTTTGTGACGTAGCATACAATCCGCCGGACTCAGTCCGACACAGATCGATGATTACATCATTACAGATGTTTCGAATGCAAATTTGGCACAATCTGACTACTTTTGCTAGTTATCAAATTTCTACCAGGTACGCTCGCCACTATTCCGGCCCAGCGTACCTGGTTTTCAATCCGCTGCCCTTGAGGCGGCAGATACCATAGGAATCAATGGGAGTCTGAAAGCAGCGAAAGCTCATGTTCGCTGCTGCCCGATATCCCATTGATTCCTATGTTAACATTTACAGCTAACACCCTAACATGTACCCCTAGTCTAAACACCCCTAATCTGCCCCCCCTACACCGCCGCCACCTACATTATACTTATTAACCCCTAATCTGCCCCCCCTACACTGCCGCCACCTACATTATACTTTTAAGCCCTAATTTGCCGCCCCGACACCGCCGACACCTACATTATACTTATTAACCACTAATCTGTCCCCCCTACACTGCCGCCACCTACATTATATTTATTAACCCCTAATCTGCCCTCCTATACCGCTGCCACTGTATTAAATTTATTATCCCCTAAACCTAAGTCTAACCCTAACCCTAACACCCACTAACTTAAATTTAATTTAAATAAATCTAAATAAATATTCCTATCATTAAATAAATTATTCATATTTAAAACTAAATACTTACCTATAAAATAAACCCTAAGCTAGCTACAATATAACTAATAGTTACATTGTAGCTAGCTTAGGGTTTATTTTTATTTTACAGGCAATTTTATTTTAACTAGGTAGAATAGTTATTAAAGAGTTATATTAACTATTTAATAACTTCATAGTTAAAATAAATACAAATATACCTGTAAAATAAAACCTAACCTAAGTTACAATTACACCTAACACTACACTATAATTAAATACATTCCCTAAACTAAATACAATTAAAGGGACAATCTACACCAGAATTGTTATTGTTTTAAAAGCTAGATAATCCCTTTATTACCCATTTCCCAGTTTTGCATAACCAACACAGTTATAATAATATACTTTTAACCTCTGTGATTATCTTGTATCTAAGCCTCTGCAAACTGCCCCTTTATTTCAGTTTTTTTGACAGACTAGCAGTTTACCCAATCAGTGCCTGCTCCCAGATAACTTCACGTGCACGAGCACAGTGTTATCTATATAAAATACGTGAACTAACACCCTCTAGTGGGGAAAAACTGTTAAAATGCATTCTTAAAAGAGGTGGCCTTCAAGGTCTAAGAAATTAGCATATGAACCTCCAAGGTTAAGCTTTCAACTAAGAATACTAAGAGAACAAAGCAAAATTGGTGATAAAAGTAAATTGGAAAATTGTTTAAAATTACATGCTCTATCTGAATCATGAAAGTTTATTTTGGCCTAGACTGTCCCTTTAAATACAATTAAATAAAATTATCTAAAGTACAAAAACAAACAAACACTAAATTACAGAAAATAATAAACAAATTACAAGATTTTTAAACTAATTGCACCTAATCTAATCCCCCTAACAAAATAAAAAAGCCCCCCCAAAATAAAAAAGCCCTACCCTACACTAAATTACAAATAGCCCTTAAAAGGGCCTTTTGCGGGGCATTGCCCCAAAGTAATCAGCTCTTTTACCTGTAAAAAATAAATTACAACCCCCCCCAACATTAAAACCAACCACCCATACAACCAACCCTACTCTAAAACCCACCCAATACCCACTTAAAAAAACCTAACACTAACCCCTTGAAGATCACCTTACCGTGAGAAGTCTTCACCCAACCGGGCCGAAGTCCTCAACGAATCCGGCAAAAGTGGTCCTCCAGACGGGCAGAAGTCTTCATCCAGATGGCATCTTCTATCTTCATCCATCCGGCGCGGAGCGGGTCCATCTCCAAGAAATCCGACGCGGAGCATCCTCTTCTGACGACGTCTTCTTGTTGAATGAAGGTACCTTTAAGTGACGTCATCCAAGATGGCGTCCCTTCAATTCCGATTGGCTGATAGAATCGGAATTAAGCCAATCGGAATTAAGGTAGAAAAAATCCTATTGGTTGTAATTTTTTTTTACAGGTAAAAGAGCTGATTACTTTGGAGCAATGCCCCGCAAAAGGCCCTTTTAAGGGCTATTTGTAATTTAGTGTAGGGTAGGGCTTTTTTATATTGGGGGGCTTTTTTATTTTGTTAGGGGGATTAGATTAGGTGTAATTAGTTTAAAAATCTTGTAATTTGTTTATTATTTTCTGTAATTTAGTGTTTGTTTGTTTTGTACTTTAGATAATTTTATTTAATTGTATTTAGTTTAGGGAATTTATTTAATTATAGTGTAGTGTTAGGTGTGATTGTAACTTAGATTATGTTTTATTTTACAGGTATATTTGTATTTATTTTAACTAGGAAGTTATTAAATAGTTAATAACTATTTAATAACTATTCTACCTAGTTAAAATAAATACAAACTTGCCTGTAAAATAAAAATAAATCCTAAGCTAGATACAATGTAACTATTAGTTATATTGTAGCTACCTAAGGGTTTATTTTATAGGTAAGTATTTAGTTTTAAATAGGAATAATTTATTTAATGATAGGAATATTTATTTAGATTTATTTAAATTATATTTAAGTTAGTGGGTGTTAGGGTTAGGGTTAATAAATTTAATATAGTGACGGCGGTGTAGGTGGGGACAGATTAGGGGTTAATAAATATAATGTAGGTGGCGGCAGTGTAGGGGGCGGCAGATTAGGGGTTAATAAGTATAATGTAGGTGGCGGTGGGCTCCAGGAGCGGTGGTTTAGGGGTTAAACACTTTATTTAGTTGCAGCGGGGTCCATGAGCGTTGGTTTAGGGGTTAATACATTTATTTGAGTTGCGACGGGGTCCAGGAGTGGCGGTATAGGGGGTAAACAGTATAGTATAGTGTGGGTGTTTAGTGACAGGGTACCAATAAAGCTGGGAAAAAGCCGAAGAACAGCGAGATTGATGACTGTTAGTTAACAACAGTCCGCTGCTCATCGCACCTTTTTGACAGCTTTTTTGATAATTTTGGAGAACGTATTCAGGTCCGCGGCAGCGATGTTAGGCGATCTTAGGCGAGCGAATTGGTGCCGTCAAATGCAAGTAAGCTGACGGCTTGATAAGTAGATGCCTTAGGGCTAGATTACGAGTGGAGCGCTAAAAATCGCTTTCATGAAAGCGATATTAGCCCTCCACTGTGTAATACCAGCACTTGTAATGTGCACTGTCATTACAAGTTTTCAGCAATGCAAACGTGACCTTGATTTTGCAGTGTGGGAAAGTATTGGGCTCACGAGAACACGCTTCCATAGGCTCCTGAGAACATTGCACAGCGAAGGGGGTAAGTCGCGCAGTGATGGCAGCAAACTTAAATATATATGTATAAAATTATATACACATATTAACACATACATATATATGTATATCAGCATATACATATATATTTACAGGGAACACACAGTTCCCATAGACCGCATGGTAAAAGCACTTTTTAGTGCCTTATTATTTCTAACACCCCGCACCTGCCAACCTAAGCTCCAAAATACAGCCTAGTGCAGTTCTTTTTTAATTAAAAAATAAAGATTGTGCTATATTTATATGTTAATAAAATAAAGTAGGCTGTATTTTGAGGGCATTTGGGGCACATTTATAAAATTAACCACAGATCTGATCTCTGGTTAGTTTTATAAGCACTAATTGCTACCACAAGCTCATGGTAGCAATAACCAGCAACTTGTAATGGCTGGTTAATTTGCCCGTTTGTGGCTGCGCAATAATTTAACGCTCCACTTGTAATCCAGCGCTTAAATGGCAGCCAATCTAAGGTACAAAAAATCCATTATATGAAATAAAAAATATGGCTTCAAAAAACTTCTTCAGTTTAGAACACATGTTTATAATGTGTGTGTCTATCTATCTATCTATCTATCTAGACTGGTGTGCTGCTGTTATTTGGGAGCTCCCTGAACTTTCAAGGGTACCCTGATGGGACTTTTTTTAAGAAATGTTATATTGCTATGTGGCATTATAGAGGATAGTATAATTAAAATACATGTTTGATGCATACCAATTCTGTTTTTCTACTGATTTGAATAACTTTTTCCCTTAACAGGTTGTGTGCCAGATAAGGGTATACTGAACTCCAACTCATTTTCTGGGGGCAGTGTCTCATTTAGTTCACTCCTCCCTGGTGGGAGTTCTATCTTCTTTATATATATATATATATATATATATATATACTGTATATATTGAAACGATAACATAAGCATTTGAATGAAATAACGTTCAATGTTTGCCAAACAATCAAACTTATTTGTAGTCAAAACGTGTAGATTTCAATGAATGTTAAAAAAATTATTTAATCTCTGATATGAAGGCTTTTAGAATGTGTTTTTTCCTTAAGAATGTTACTGAAACTGTTTTCCTGCATTATAGTGATCTGTTAACATTGGAAATAGCAAAATAAAATAAAAAATCTTGGGTTATCATTTGTTTAGAAACATTTAAAGAGATATAATAATTCCAAAATTATGAATTAGATCAGGAGACTTTTTCAGTAATGAATGAATTGTGAACATCAACAGGTATTCTATTGTATTTTTCTAGTGACCACAATCCCATTAATACACTCAAAGCTCAAAACTGTTACCTCCAAAACAGCACAAAGATCCTTATGTATGAAATGTTGTGGGGAAAATGGGTCTCAATTTGGGAATCTATCTGCCCCCTTTGGTGTCCAGCTCGTGGGTCACGAAACGATTGGAGAAAGCTGTATTCATCATCATCATTGTGCTAAATACAGTAGGAGATGTGGGCAGAGGATTGGCGGTATGTTTACCGCAATGTAACGTTTAATGAATTAAAGTGCCCCTGTTTTTAATATTATTTCTCCAACATTGGTGTGTCCGGTCCACGGCGTCATCCTTACTTGTGGGATATTCTCTTCCCCAACAGGAAATGGCAAAGAGTCCCAGCAAAGCTGGTCACATGATCCCTCCTAGGCTCCGCCCACCTCAGTCATTCTCTTTGCCATTGCACAGGCAACATCTCCACGGAGATGGTTAAGAGTTTTTTGGTGTTTAAATGTAGTTTTATTCTTCTATCAAGTGTTTGTTATTTTAAAATAGTGCTGGTATGTACTATTTACTCTGAAACAGAAAAGGATGAAGATTTCTGTTTGTAAGAGGAAGATGATTTTAGCAGACAGTAACTAAAATCGATTGCTGTTTCCACACAGGACTGTTGAGATGAAGTAACTTCAGTTGGGGGAAACAGTTAGCAGACTTTTCTGCTTAAGGTATGACTAGGCATATTTCTAACAAGACCATGTAATGCTGGAAGGCTGTCATTTCCCCTCATGGGGACCGGTAAGCCATTTTCTTAGTTAAACATAAAAGAATAAAGGGCTTCAAAAGGGGCTTAAAAACTGGTAGACATTTTTCTGGGCTAAAACGATTGCTTTACTAGGCATATTATGCAGATTCTAACTAATTATTGGTATTATAATCTTGGGGAACGTTTAGAAAAACGGCAGGCACTGTGTTGGACACCTTTTTTCAGATGGGAGCCTTTCTAGTTATAGACAGAGCCTCATTTTCGCGCCATTAATGTGCAGTTGTTTTTGGAGAGCAAGGCATGCAGATGCATGTGTCAGGAGCTAAGAATCACTGTAAAAGCTTATAGAAGGCGTCTTGTGGTATCGTATTCCCCTCTGGGCTTGGTTGGGTCTCAGCAAAGCATATAGCTGGGACTGTATAGGGGTTAAATGTAAAAACGGCTCCGGTTCCGTTAATTTAAGGGTTAAAGCTCTGAAATTTGGTGTGCAATACTTTTAATGCTTTAAGACACTGTGGTGAAATTTTGGTGAATTTTGAACAATTCCTTCATACTTTTTCACATATTCAGTAATAAAGTGTTTTCAGTTTGAAATTTAAAGTGACAGTAACGGTTTTATTTTAAAACGTTTTTTGTGCTTTGTTGACAAGTTTAAGCCTGTTTAACATGTCTGTACCATCAGATAAGCTATGTTCTATATGTATGAAAGCCAATGTGTCTCCCCATTTAAATTTATGTGATAATTGTGCCATAGTGTCCAAACAAAGTAAGGACAGTAATGCCACAGATAATGATATTGCCCAAGATGATTCCTCAAATGAAGGGAGTAAACATGATACTACATCACCCTCTAATGTGTCTACACCAGTTATGCCCACACAGGAGGCCCCTAGTACATCTAGTGCGCCAATACTTATTACCATGCAACAATTAACGGCTGTAATGGATAACTCCATAGCAAATCTTTTATCCAAAATGCCTACTTATCAGAGAAAGCGCGATTGCTCTGTTTTAAACACTGAAGAGCAAGAGGACGCTGATGATAACTGTTCTGACATACCCTCACACCAATCTCAAGGGGCCATGAGGGAGGTTTTGTCTGATGGAGAAATTTCAGATTCAGGAAAAATTTCTTATCAAGCTGAACCTGATGTTGTGACATTTAAATTTAAATTAGAACATCTCCGCGCACTGCTTAAGGAGGTGTTATCTACTCTGGATGATTGTGACAATTTGGTCATTCCAGAGAAATTATGTAAGATGGACAAGTTCCAGAGGTTCCGGTGCCCCCCGACGCTTTTCCTATACCCAAGCGGGTGGCGGACATAGTAAATAAAGAGTGGGAAAGGCCCGGCATACCTTTTGTTCCCCCCCCCTATATTTAAGAAATTATTTCCTATAGTCGACCCCAGAAAGGACTTATGGCAGACAGTCCCCAAGGTCGAGGGGGCGGTTTCTACTCTAAACAAACGCACTACTATTCCTATTGAAGATAGTTGTGCTTTCAAAGATCCTATGGATAAGAAATTAGAGGGTTTGCTTAAAAAGATTTTTGTACAGCAGGGTTACCTTCTACAACCAATTTCATGCATTGTTCCTGTCACTACGGCAGCGTGTTTCTGGTTTGAGGAACTAGAAAAATCGCTCAGTAAAGAATCTTCGTATGAGGAGGTTATGGACAGAGTTCAAGCACTTAAATTGGCTAACTCTTTTGTTTTAGATGCCGCTTTGCATTAGCTAGATTAGCGGCGAAAAATTCAGGGTTTGCTATCGTGGAGCGCAGAGCGCTTTGGCTAAAGTCTTGGTCAGTGGATGTGTCTTCCAAGACAAAATTGCTTAACATTCCTTTCAAAGGTAAAACATTATTTGGACCTGATTTGAAAGAGATTATTTCAGACATCACTGGGGGAAAGGGCCACGCCCTCCCACAGGATAGGTCTTTTAAGGCTAAAAATAAGCCTAATTTTCGTCCCTTTCGCAGAAACGGACCAGTCTCTAATTCTGTATCCTCTAAGCAAGAGGGTAATACTTCACAACCCAAACCAGCCTGGAAACCAATGCAAGGCTGGAACAAGGGTAAGCAGGCCAAGAAGCCTATCACTGCTACCAAAACAGCATGAAGGGATAGCCCCCGATCCGGGACCGGATCTAGTGGGGGGCAGACTTTCTCTCTTTGCTCAGGCTTGGGCAAGAGATGTTCAGGATCCTTGGGCGCTAGAAATAGTTTCTCAAGGTTATCTCCTGGAATTCAAGGAACTACCCCCAAGGGGAAGGTTCCACAGGTCTCAATTATCTTCAAACCAAATAAAGAGACAGGCATTCTTACATTGTGTAGAAGACCTGTTAAAGATGGGAGTGATACATCCAGTTCCAATAAGAGAACAAGGAACGGGTTTTTATTCCAATCTGTTCATAGTTCCCAAAAAAGAGGGAACATTCAGACCAATTTTGGATCTAAAGATCCTAAACAAATTTCTCAGGGTACCATCGTTCAAAATGGAAACTATTCGAACGATCCTACCTACTATCCAGGAAAATCAATTTATGACTACCGTGGATTTAAAGGATGCGTACCTACATATTCCTATCCACAAGGAACATCATCAGTTCCTAAGGTTTGCTTTTCTGGACAAGCATTACCAGTTTGTGGCACTTCCATTCGGATTAGCCACTGCTCCAAGGATTTTCACAAAGGTACTAGGGTCTCTTCTAGCGGTTCTAAGACCAAGGGGCATTGCAATAGTACCTTACTTGGACGACATCCTGATTCAAGCGTCGTCCCTGTCAAAAGCAAAGGCTCATACGGACATCGTCCTAGCCTTTCTCAGATCTCACGGATGGAAGGTGAACAAAGAAAAGAGTTCTCTGTCCCCGTCAACAAGAGTTCCCTTCTTGGGAACAATAATAGATTCCTTAGAAATGAGGATTTTTCTGACAGAGGTCATAAAATCAAAACTTCTAAGCTCTTGTCAAGTACTTCATTCTGTTCCTCGTCCTTCCATAGCGCAGTGCATGGAAGTAATAGGATTGATGGTTGCAACAATGGACATAGTTCCTTTTGCACAAATTCATCTAAGACCATTACAACTGTGCATGCTCAGACAGTGGAATGGGGATTATACAGACTTGTCTCCGAAGATTCAAGTAGATCAAAAGACCAGAGATTCACTCCGTTGGTGGCTGACCATGGACAATCTGTCACAGGGAATGAGCTTCCGCAGACCAGAGTGGGTCATTGTCACGACCGACGCCAGCCTAGTGGGCTGGGGCGCGGTCTGGGAATCCCTGAAAGCTCAGGGTCTATGGTCTCGGGAAGAGTCTCTTCTCCCGATAAACATTCTGGAACTGAGAGCGATATTCAATGCTCTCAGAGCTTGGCCTCAACTAGCAAAGGCCAAATTCATAAGGTTTCAGTCAGACAACATGACGACCGTTGCATATATCAATCATCAGGGGGAACAAGGAGTTCCCTGGCGATGAAAGAAGTGACCAAGATAATTCAATGGGCGGAGGATCACTCCTGCCACTTGTCTGCGATCCACATCCCAGGAGTGGAAAATTGGGAAGCGGATTTTCTGAGTCGTCAGACATTCCATCCGGGGGAGTGGGAACTCCATCCGGAAATCTTTGCCCAAATAACTCAATTATGGGGCATTCCAGACATGGATCTGATGGCGTCTCGTCAGAACTTCAAGGTTCCTTGCTACGGGTCCAGATCCAGGGATCCCAAGGCGACCCTAGTAGATGCACTAGTAACACCTTGGACCTTCAACCTAGCTTATGTGTTCCCACCGTTTCCTCTCATCCCCAGGCTGGTAGCCAGGATCAATCAGGAGAGGTCCTTGGTGATCTTGATAGCTCCTGCGTGGCCACGCAGGACTTGGTATGCAGACCTGGTGAATATGTCATCGGCTCCACCATGGAAGCTACCTTTGAGACAGGACCTTCTTGTTCAGGGTCCATTCGAACATCCGAATCTGGTTTCCCTCCAACTGACGGCTTGGAGATTGAACGCTTGATTTTATCAAAGCGTGGGTTTTCAGATTCTGTAATAGATACTCTGATTCAGGCTAGAAAGCCTGTAACTAGAAAAATTTACCATAAAATATGGGAAAAATATATCTGTTGGTGTGAATCTAAAGGATTCCCATGGAACAAGATAAAAATTCCTAAGATTCTATCCTTTCTACAAGAAGGTTTGGAGAAAGGATTATCTACAAGTTCTCTGAAGGGACAGATCTCTGCTTTATCTGTTTTACTTCACAAAAGACTGGCAGCTGTGCCAGATGTTCAAGCATTTGTTCAGGCTCTGGTTAGGATCAAGCCTGTTTACAGAACTTTGACTCCTCCCTGGAGTCTAAATCTAGTTATTTCAGTTCTTCAAGGGGTTCCGTTTGAACCTTTACATTCCGTAGATATTAAGTTATTATCTTGGAAAGTTTTGTTTTTGGTTGCAATTTCTTCTGCTAGAAGAGTTTCAGAGCTATCTGCTCTGCAGTGTTCTCCGCCCTATCTGGTGTTCCATGCAGATAAGGTGGTTTTGCGTACTAAGCCTGGTTTTCTTCCGAAAGTTGTTTCCAACAAAAATATTAACCAGGAGATAGTTGTACCTTCTTTGGGTCCGAATCCAGTTTCAAAGAAGGAACGTTTGTTACACAATTTGGACGTAGTCCGTGCTCTAAAATTCTATTTAGAGGCTACTAAAGACTTCTACCTCTCTTTCCTTTTGGCTTAAAAGCATTATCCGATTGGCTTATGAGACTGCCGGACGGCAGCCTCCTGAAAGAATCACAGCTCACTCCACTAGGGCTGTGGCTTCCACATGGGCCTTCAAGAACGAGGCTTCTGTTGACCAGATATGTAAGGCAGCGACTTGGTCTTCACTGCACACTTTTGCCAAATTTTACAAATTTGATACTTTTGCTTCTTCGGAGGCTATTTTTGGGAGAAAGGTTTTGCAAGCCGTGGTGCCTTCCATTTAGGTGACCTGATTTGCTCCCTCCCTTCATCCGTGTCCTAAAGCTTTGGTATTGGTTCCCACAAGTAAGGATGACGCCGTGGACCGGACACACCAATGTTGGAGAAAACAGAATTTATGCTTACCTGATAAATTACTTTCTCCAACGGTGTGTCCGGTCCACGGCCCGCCCTGGTTTTTTAATCAGGTCTGATGAATTATTTTCTCTAACTACAGTCACCACGGTATCATATGGTTTCTCCTATATATATTTCCTCCTGTCTGTCGGTCGAATGACTGGGGTGGGCGGAGCCTAGGAGGGATCATGTGACCAGCTTTGCTGGGATTCTTTGCCATTTCCTGTTGGGGAAGAGAATATCCCACAAGTAAGGATGACGCCGTGGACCGGACACACCGTTGGAGAAAGTAATTTATCAGGTAAGCATAAATTCTGTTTTTTAGATACTAGGTAGTGATTCATTAACCTTTACAATCACTTTAAGCATAAAACAATGTATTTACTGAAATGTTAATGATATAAAATGCTGCTGATAAACAATGAAAATGGTTGTGATTTTGTGGACATCGAAAACGTTCCATCGGTAGCTGTTACACTGATAATTATCCCATTTTGGATGTGTTGCCTCCTTGGTATTTTTTCTGCACCTTAATTATTAAATAATAGATTGTGATTAACTACTATGTTTTACCACCAAAAAGGGGTTAACGTGGATAAAGTGAAGTCCCATTCAGGACACCGCTGGTTATTGACAGAGTTGTGTCAATAAACAGAACTTTACCTATGCAAGCGGCTGAACACAGTTGCCTAATTCATTGATGCAAAAATACAGAGCATGCAATTTTTACAAGTTTTCCCTTTAATGGGAAAACCAAACATCAAGGGGAACATTTGTTATACCAAATATAATTTATTTTAAATATTTTCTCATCCAAGCACAGATGCCATAACCATTGTTACCACTTAACACTATGAAGTATAAATAAAGAAAAATATGAGCAAACACATTAAAACACAGTGTTGAATTTAGCAAAATTATCAATATGCACACAAATATACAAAGGTAAAGTGACTTATTTTACCGTGCTCATAGGGAATAATCCATTTATCATAGAATGGAATTTTGGTTGTATTGCTTTTTCCTGCCACATATATATAAAGATATTTAGTGGATACACTGATAAGACTGATGAAGTAACATGCAGTCTCTCTTCCAAATGAATCATATTTGTATTGTTTACAGTCTTCACGGTGATCTTCCCTATAAAACAACAGAAAACAAATAGGAAATAAATATAATTCACTCTTTTTTTGTATTAACAATCACATATTATAGAATGAATATATATGCTTGATTTATTCCTACTTACAAATAAAATGAATATTTTGTATTTTCTGGAGCATCTTGGCCGACCTCCCATGAGCAGTTCATAAAGGAAACATTAAACACTGTGCAGGAAATATTTTGGGCAGATGTTCTTGTCGTTCCTAGGAAACATCACATAAAACAGTATGCAGAGTGTATCAAACACTTTAGTTAATTTGTTTTAAATGTCAATATTTTGCCATTGTAGATTTATATGCATCAAGGTAGCAGTAAAATGCTTTTGCTTTGCTGTAATTACATAATAATGATCTCTATAACAAATAAACACAATCATTGCAAGATATATGTCTAAAATGTAGTTTAGTATCTTTTTGTAATTGTTTAAAGCTTTAAAATACTTCTATTTTGGCTTCAAACAGGTTTAAATATTAACTTATTAAATAACATAAAACCTTTGATGAGAAATTAATAAGGGTCTCAAAGAAAGCTGAACTTCTTAGGGAGTTAAAGGGACAGTACACACTTTGAGATTTGGATACCAAATATTTAACTATGTATAGTAAAACAATTTTGCAATGTGTTTATTATGTATTTTGTTCCCATTTCCTGTCATTTAAATGTAAAACTGTTGGTGCACTTGGCAGACTTCACACAACTAAACCCACCACATATCTATCCCTAATTACAGACTGTCATTATTGGCTCCTCCAAATAAGGTAAATGGAGGGTTTAGTTTGGCTATTAAAAAACAAATGCAGCAAACAAGGCATTCATGCATTAAAACATGTTCACACTCATCTAATATGTTGTCATATTGTCATTGCAACGTGTTTATTTTCCCTTTAATGCAGTTAAAAAAAGTTTTAAAAGAAAGTTATTAGTAAATATAGGTCAATATATTTTTAATATATTTTAAAAACTGCCATTATAGCTATGCATTGATTCAGTCCAGGTATATACCGGTCCCATACAAGTCCAGATAAAAAAGTATGCTAATATTTCTTCTGTACCACTTTTCATTTATTCAGCTGCTATGGGTATCACTAGTCTAAAGTTCACTATAAATGGTTAACATGACTTCTATTCTTAACACTTTTTATGCATTTAATTATGTATCATCTACTATTCTTTTATGGTATAGAATAAAATAGTTTAAACATTTTAATTAAAAAAATAGATGCCTTGCTCTATTCATATCTATCTTTTACATAGAATTAGATACAAGAAAAGTCCCAGTTTATTTATATAATCTATCAATTTCCCCAAAATGATACATTTTACATACTGTAGCCAAAATAAAACACCCTGCATGAATCAAGACTGATGTTAAAGGGACACTAACCCCAATTTTTTTCTTTAATGATTCAGATATAACAGGCCATTTTAAGCAACTTTCTAATTTACTTCTATTGTCAAATTTTCTTTGTTCTCTTGCTATCTTTATTTAAAAAGCAGGAATGTAAAGCTAAGAGCCGGCCCATTTTTGATTGAGAACCTGGGCTATGCTTGCTTATTGGTTTGCTAACTGTATCCACCAATAAGCAAGCGCTATCCATGGTGCTGAATCTAAAATGGGCCGGCTACTAAGCTTTAAATTCCTACTTTTAAAATAAAGATAGCAAGAGAACGAATAAAAATTGATAATAGGAGTAGATTAGAAATGTGCTTAAAATTGCATGCTCTATCTGAATCCTTAAAGAAACCATTTGGGTTTAGTGTCCCTTTAAGGAGGAATCAGACAAAAACCAGTACTGCTGTGACCAATATTTTTATTTGTGAATATGTAGTGATCAGACGATCAAAAATAGAGGAGCACCAGGGGGTCGATCCGATAAAAATTGTCGCCCGCAAAAGTCGGCGACGCCAATATTTGCGCGGGTTTGGTATCCTATATACGGCGTAACCTAGAAGTTACGCTGTGTATATTTCTGCCGTCGCCGTAGTTTTTTGGGCCATAGGCAGGTATACCAAACCCGCGCCGCCAGCTATATTATCTATATTAACCCTAAGTATATTATAGTTAATATAGTTATTACATTATATATATTAACTATATTAACCCTAATTATATTAGGGTTAATATAGTTACTATAGTATTTATATAAACTATATTAACTCTATCTAACCCTAACACCCCTAACTAAATTCTTATTAAATAAATCTAATTCATATTATAAACTAAAATATTCCTATTTAAATCTAAATACTTACCTATAAAATAAACTCTAAGATAGCTACAATGTAATTAATAATTACATTGTAGCTATGTTAGGGTTTATATTTATTTTACAGGTAAATTGTTAATTATTTTAACTAGGTATAATAGCTATTAAATAGTTATTAACTATTTAATAGCTACATAGTTAAAATAATTACCCAATTACCTGTAAAATAAATCCTAACCTAAGTTACAAATACACCTACACTATCAATAAATTAAATAAACTACGAATATCTATCTAAAAATACAATTAAATAAACTAAACTAAATTACAAAAAAAAACAAACACTAAATTACAAAAAATAAAAAAAAGATTACAAGATTTTTAAGCTAATTACACCTATTCTAAGCCCCCTAATAAAATAATAAAGCCCCCCAAAATAAAAAAATTCCCTACCCTATTCTAAATTTAAAAAAGTTCAAAGCTCTTTTACCTTACCAGCCCTTAAAAGGGCCTTTTGTTGGGGCATGCCCCAAAGAAAACTGCTCTTTTGCCTGAAAAAAACACACAATACCACCCCCCAACATTACAACCCACCACCCACATACCCCTAATCTAACCTAAACCCCCCTTAAATAAACCTAACACTACCCCCCTGAAGATCTCCCTACCTTGTATTCACCCAACCGGGCCGAACTCCTCATCCGATCTGGGCAAGCGGCAGTGAAGTCTTCTTCCATCCGCGGGATGTCTTCAAGCAAGCGGCAGAGAGTCTTCTTCCATCGGCGATGTCTTCAAGCAAATCGGCATCTTCAATCTTCTTTCTTCGCTCCTCCGCTGTGGAGCATCCATCCAGCACGACGACTTCCCGACGAATGAGGTTCCTTTAAATGACGTCATTCAAGATGGCGTCCGTCAAATTCCGATTAGCTGATAGGATTCTATCAGCCAATCGGAATTAAGCTATAAAAATCTGATTGGCTAATTGAATCAGCCAATTAGATTCAAGTTCAAGTTCAATCCGATTGGATGCCGATTTGCTATTTGTATTTTTAAATAGATATTTGTAGTTTATTTAATTTATTGATAGTGTAGGTGTATTTGTAACTTAGGTTAGGATTTATTTTACAGGTAATTGTGTAATTATTTTAACTAGGTAGCTATTAAATAGTTAATAACTATTTAATAGCTATTATACCTAGTTAAAATAATTAACAATTTACCTGTAAAATAAATATAAACCCTAACATAGCTATAATGTAATTATTAATTATATTGTAGCTATCTTAGGGTTTATTTTATAGGTTAGTATTTAGATTTAAATAGGAATATTTTAATTAATAATATTAATATTAGGTTTATTTTAATAAGAGTTTAGTTAGGGACGTTAGAGTTAGATAGGGTTGTTATACTTAATATATATATATATATATATATATATATATATCTATATATATTATAATAACGATATTAACTATATTAACCCTAATATAATTAGGATTAATATAGTTAATATATATAATATAATAATTATATTAACTATATTAACCCTAATATAATTAGGGTTAATATAGTTAATATAGCTGGCGGCGATGTAGGGGGATTAGATTAGAGGTTAATTATTTTAAAATAGATAGCGGCGGGGTAGGGGCTCACTTTAGGGGGTTATAGATTTAATATAGCTGGCAGCGTTTTAGGGGTTAATAACTTTATTAGGTTGCGGCGGGCTTTGGGAGCGGCGGTTTAGGGGTTAATACATATTTTATTGTTAGGATAGTGAGGGGGGATAGCGGATAGAGGGTTAGACGTGTCGGGCTATGTTAGTGAGGCATGTTAGACAGTGCGGGTGATTTAGACATTAGTCACTAGTCAGGTTTTGTAGGCGCCGGAAGTTTCTAACGTGCCGTAAGTCACTGGCGACGCCAGAAATTTGTACTTGCGCAGATTTCTGGACATCGCTGATTTGTCAGACTTACGGCACTTTAGCATCTGACGGCGCCGTATATGGGATAGCTCGAGTTGCGAGCTGAAACTGCGGGCGACGCGGGTTCCCTCGCTTGCGCCGCAAACTACGATCTATATCGGATTGCGCCCCAGGCTGGTTCAGTTAAATAAAACTTAACTTTCTCTTGTTAAGTGTATCCAGTCCACGGATCATCCATTACTTGTGGGATATTCTCCTTCCCAACAGGAAGTTGCAAGAGGATCACGCACAGCAGAGCTGCTATATAGCTCCTCCCCTCACTGCCATACCCAGTAATTCTCTTGCAACGCTCAACTAAGATGGAGGTCGTAAGAGGACTGTGGTGTTTTATACTTAGTTTATTTCTTCAATCAAAAGTTTGTTATTTTTAAATGGTACCGGAGTGTACTGTTTATCTCAGGCAGTAATTAGAAGAAGAATCTGCCTGCGTTTTCTATGATCTTAGCAGAAGTAACTAAGATCCTTTGCTGTTCTCACATATTCTGAGGAGTGAGGTAACTTCAGAGGGGAAATAGCGTGCAGGTTTTCCTGTAATAAGGTATGTGCAGTTAAAATATTTTTCTAGGGATGGAATTTGCTAGAAAATGCTGCTGATACCGAAGTAATGTAAGTAAAGCCTTAAATGCAGTGATAGCGACTGGTATCAGGTTTATTAATAGAGATACATACTCTTATAAAAGTGTATTTTAAAATGTTTGCTGGCATGTTTAATCGTTTTTTACATATGTTTGGTGATAAAACTTATTGAGGCCTAGTTTTTTCCACATGGCTGGCTTGAATTTTGCCTAGAAACAGTTCCCTGAGGCTTCCCACTGTTGTAATATGAGTGGGAGGGGCCTATTTTAGCGTTTTTTTGCACAGCAATCTCCATTGAATGAAATTATTGACAAGCTTAGAACGCTTAAGCTAGCTAACTCATTTGTTTCTGATGCCATTGTTCATTTGACTAAACTAACGGCTAAGAATTCCGGATTCGCCATCCAGGCGCGTAGGGCGCTATGGATTAAATCCTGGTCAGCTGACGTGACTTCAAAGTCTAAATTACTCAACATTCCTTTCAAGGGGCAGACCTTATTCGGGCCTGGCTTGAAGGAAATTATTGCTGACATTACTGGAAGCAAGGGTCATACCCTTCCTCAGGACAGGGCCAAATCAAAGGCCAAACAGTCTAATTTTCGTGCCTTTCGAAATTTCAAGGCAGGAGCAGCATCAACTTCCTCCGCTTCAAAACAAGAGGGAACTGTTGCTCATTCCAGACAGGCCTGGAAACCTAACCAGTCCTGGAACAAGGGCAAGCAGGCCAGAAAGCCTGCTGCTGCCCCCAAGACAGCATGAAGGAACAGCCCCCTATCTGGAAATGGATCTAGTGGGGGGCAGACTTTCTCTCTTCGCCCAGGCGTGGGCAAGAGATGTTCAGGATCCCTGGGCGTTGGAGATCATATCTCAGGGATATCTTCTGGACTTCAAAGCTTCTCCTCCACAAGGGAGATTTCATCTTTCAAGCAAACCAGATAAAGAAAGAGGCATTCCTAAGCTGTGTGCAAGACCTCCTAGTAATGGGAGTTATCCATCCAGTTCCGCGGACGGAACAGGGACAGGGATTTTATTCAAATCTGTTTGTGGTTCCCAAGAAAGAGGGAACCTTCAGACCAATCTTGGATCTAAAGATCTTAAACAAATTCCTCAGAGTTCCATCATTCAAAATGGAAACTATTCGGACCATCCTACCCATGATCCAAGAGGGTCAGTACGTGACCACAGTGGACTTAAAGGATGCCTACCTTCACATACAGATTCACAAAGATCATCATCGGTTCCTAAGGTTTGCCTTTCTAGACAGGCATTACCAATTTGTAGCTCTTCCCTTCGGGTTGGCCACTGCCCCGAGAATTTTTACAAAGGTTCTGGGCTCACTTCTGGCGGTTCTAAGACCGCGAGGCATAGCGGTGGCTCCGTATCTAGATGACATCCTGATACAGGCGTCAAGCTTTCAAATTGCCAAGTCTCATACAGAGATAGTTCTGGCATTTCTGAGGTCGCATGGGTGGAAAGTGAACGTGGAAAAGAGTTCGCTATCACCACTCACAAGAGTCTCTTTCCTAGGGACTCTTATAGATTCTGTAGAGATGAAAATTTACCTGACGGAGTCCAGGTTATCAAAACTTCTAAATGCTTGCCATGTCCTTCATTCCATTCCACGCCCGTCAGTGGCTCAGTGCATGGAAGTAATCGGCTTAATGGTAGCGGCAATGGACATAGTGCCGATTGCGTGCCTGCATCTCAGACCGCTGCAATTATGCATGCTAAGTCAGTGGAATGGGGATTATTCAGATTTGTCCCCTCTACTAAATCTGGATCAAGAGATCAGAGATTCTCTTCTCTGGTGGCTTTCTCGGGTCCATCTGTCCAAGGGTATGACCTTTCGCAGGCCAGATTGGACGATTGTAACAACAGATGCCAGCCTTCTAGGTTGGGGCGCAGTCTGGAACTCCATGAAGGCTCAGGGATCGTGGACTCAGGAGGAGAAACTCCTCACAATAAATATTCTGGAGTTAAGAGCAATATTCAATGCTCTTCTAGCTTGGCCTCAGTTAGCAACACTGAGGTTCATCAGATTTCAGACGGACAACATCACGACTGTGGCTTATATCAACCATCAAGGGGGAACCAGGAGTTCCCTAGCGATGTTAGAAGTCTCAAAGATAATTTGCTGGGCAGAGTCTCACTCTTGCCACCTGTCAGCAATCCACATCCCAGGCGTAGAGAACTGGGAGGCAGATTTTCTAAGTCGTCAGACTTTTCATCCGGGGGAGTGGGAACTCCATCCGGAGGTGTTTGCTCAACTGGTCCATCGTTGGGGCAAACCAGAACTGGATCTCATGGCGTCTCGCCAGAACGCCAAGCTTCCTTGTTACGGATCCAGGTCCGGGGACCCGGGAGCAACGCTGATAGATGCTCTAGAAGATCCTTGGTTCTTCAACCTGGCCTATGTGTTTCCACCATTTCCTCTGCTCCCTCGACTGATTGCCAAAATCAAACAGGAGAGAGCATCGGTGATTCTGATAGCACCTGCGTGGCCACGCAGCACCTGGTATGCAGACCTAGTGGACATGTCATCTCTTCCACCATGGACTCTGCCTCTGAGGCAGGACATTCTAATACAAGGTCCTTTCAATCATCCAAATCTAATTTCTCTGAGACTGACTGCATGGAGATTGAACGCTTGATTCTATCAAGGCGTGGCTTCTCCGAGTCAGTCATTGATACCTTAATACAGGCTCGGAAGCCTGTCACCAGGAAAATCTACCATAAGATATGGCATAAATATCTTTATTGGTGTGAATCCAAGAGTTACTCATGGAGTAAGGTTAGGATTCCTAGAATATTGTCCTTTCTCCAAGAGGGTTTGGACAAAGGCTTATCAGCTAGTTCTTTAAAAGGATAGATCTCTGCTCTGTCTATTCTTTTGCACAAGCGTCTGGCAGAAGTTCCAGACGTCCAGGCATTTTGTCAGGCTTTTGTTAGGATTAAGCCCGTGTTTAAAACTGTTGCTCCCCGTGGAGCTTAAACTTGGTTCTTAAAGTTCTTCAGGGAGTTCCGTTTGAACCCCTTCATTCCATTGATATTAAACTTTTATCTTGGAAAGTTCTGTTTTTGATGGCTATTTCCTCGGCTTGAAGAGTCTCTGAGTTATCTGCCTTACATTGTGATTCTCTTTATCTGATTTTTCATTCAGGCAAGGTAGTTCTGCGTACCAAACCTGGGTTTTTACCTAAGGTGGTTTCTAACAGGAATATCAATCAAGAGATTGTTGTTCCATCATTGTGTCCTAATCCTTTTTCGAAGAAGGAACGTCTTTTGCATAATCTGGACGTAGTCCGTGCCTTGAAGTTTTACTTACAGGCTACTAAAGATTTTCGTCAAACATCTGCCCTGTTTGTCGTTTACTCTGGACAGAGGAGAGGTCACAAAGCTTCGGCAACCTCTCTCTCCTTTTGGCTTCGGAGCATAATACGCTTAGCCTATGAGACTGCTGGACAGCAGCCCCCTGAAAGGATTACAGCTCATTCTACTAGAGCTGTGGCTTCCACCTGGGCCTTTAAAAATGAGGCCTCTGTTGAACAGATTTGCAAGGCTGCGACTTGGTCTTCGCTTCACACCTTTTCAAAATTTTACAAATTTGACACTTTTGCTTCTTCGGAGGCTGTTTTTGGGAGAAAGGTTCTAAAGGCAGTGGTTCCTTCCGTTTAAGTTCCTGCCTTGTCCCTCCCATCATCCGTGTACTTTAGCTTTGGTATTGGTATCCCACAAGTAATGGATGATCCGTGGACTGGATACACTTAACAAGAGAAAACATAATTTATGCTTACCTGATAAATTTATTTCTCTTGTAGTGTATCCAGTCCACGGCCCGCCCTGTCCTTTTAAGGCAGGTCTAAATTTTAATTAAACTACAGTCACCACTGCACCCTATGGTTTCTCCTTTCTCGTCTTGTTTCGGTCGAATGACTGGATATGGCAGTGAGGGGAGGAGCTATATAGCAGCTCTGCTGTGGGTGATCCTAGTGCAACTTCCTGTTGGGAAGGAGAATATCCCACAAGTAATGGATGATCCGTGGACTGGATACACTACAAGAGAAATAAATTTATCAGGTAAGCATAAATTATGTTTTTATTCAGCTTTCTTGCTGTCAGTTAAAACATCTCACTTGAACAACATAGATGCAGATAGCGTAGCATTCTCTTGCTTACGCGTTTCGGCGATAGCCGTAATCATAGCATGAGAACTTTGTACATAAAACACTCTTTTAAAATCCCCACTTCTTTCTGATTGGTTGATCAAAAGCTGCCTGCTTGCTATCTGATTGGTTCCATGTTCAGGACTGTGTACTCTTCGGTAATATAATGAACAGGTGTGTGTTTAGTCTGGAGGAAGCATTAACTATGTATCGAATCACCCTAAAATCTGTGCTTTATTAAACCACTGACATACTTATTACACCTTAATTATTGTGCCTGCATTACCCATCTTTTACCGTAATTAAAAATTCTTGACAATATTTCAACTTTATTATTTCAACTTACTTTATATTGCTAGATTTACTTTATTGTGGTAAAAATAATGTTTGGGCTGATTTATTTATCTCAATGCGTGATGTTATTGCACAGTCCTTCTTCTTTAAATATCTTTTAACTGGATTTTGTTTGTGTTATTATTGTGTCACTTTGGATATTGTTTTCTTCTTATTATTATTATTCTTGTGGTCACTGTCCATTTGTATTAACAAGATATTTATCTTTCTTTGTTATCCTCACCATATTGACGGTATCTCTCTTGTCTTTAACTTATTATGGCCATTATTGATTTTAATGGACTTTATAATACAACTCTGTGTATATAACGATTTGAATAAAATCTATATAATACAATGCAATATCTCCCCTCAACTGATTTCTACAGCATATTTTCATATATGCGGGATTGCTAAGATTGATTACTTCTTTATAATTGTTAAACACATAGTTGAAACATACTCGTAAATAGTTTTAAATAGTTGAACTTATAGTTGAAATTTCAAATGTACTAACTGTCTGTGAACATATTCGTTCAATTGTTCTTTCATCAAAAAATTTGTTTCCCTTCTCATTATTATATTTATATTTAGTACAAGAGTTAAACACATAGTTGAACCCATCATTTAGATTTCTTGTTCTATCTCTTTAAGACCATCTCCATGTTATGCTCTATATATTACACATTGTTTACGGAAACAAGGGTGAAAGTTTATACATATATCGTGTCACATGATCAAACAATTATTCGCAACAACTTATTGTTTTAATATGAAATATGCCCCTCAATTGTTAGCTCCATCCTTTTGTTTTATTTTGTTTGTTTATTTTGGTGTTCAATTTCTTTTTAAGTTGTTTTTCTTTCTTTTCTCAAGTATTCAGTATAATTTCAATATTATTGACAAAAATGTATATATATGTTTGAGAATGTGAAATTCACAAAACTCACTTTGGATTTTGATTGAGTTTGATTATAAATGTTAAACTCATAGTTGCAACTGCTTGTTCTGCCACTATAAGTTTATTTTCCAATTTTATTTTATTTTTATTTTTGCCAAAAATTGATTAAATCAAATTTTGTATTTAAACCTAGTGGTGCCCTAGTTTTTAGCTTGTGTATCCAAAATACCTCTTTTAATGCTAAACTATTCTCTCTATTGAATTTATCTTTCTTGGGTTTCTCAATGATGGTCCATTTAAGAGAGGAAGGGTCACTATGGTGTTCATTTTTAAAGTGTTGTACCAATGGTGTTGTTAATGTCCCATTTTTTATGTTATTTACATGTTCTCTTATTCGTTCACGTACTTCCCTTGTCGTGAGTCCGACATATTGTACATCACATAGTGTGCCATTCAGTAAATATATTACATTGCTTTCTCTGCAATTAAAACATTTATCATGGTTATAAGTTTGACCTGTGACTGCACATTTAAACACGTTTCCTGGCTGTAAAAATTCACATGCTTTGGAAGTCTGATTACTGCAGCGATAGGTTCCTTTGCATGTTAGCCATGAACTTTTATTTACTTCCTTGTGTTTTAAGTGTGATGTTGCTATTCTATTCCCTATAGATCTGCCTTTTTTAAAAGAGAACCTACATCCTTGTCTTACTGTGTCCACTAGCTTTTCATTCGCTTGTAACATCGGTAGATGTTTCTGTATGATATTGCAAATTAGATGGTACTGATTACTGTATTGGGTTACAAAAGTAACCCTATTGTCTTTGATTGTATGTTTACTCTTATCCTTTAATAGATCACTCCTATTTATTTGTGATACAGCCTCTTTGGTTTTTGTTATTAGTCTATTTGAGTAACCCCTATCTTTCAACTTGTTTGTTAAAATGTTGACATGTTTTTCATATAAAGAATCTGTGCTGCAATTACTTTTATTTACTTCCTTGTGTTTTAAGCGTGATGTTGCTATTCTATTCCCTATAGATCTGCCTTTTTTAAAGAGAACCTTCATCCTTGTCTTACTGTGTCCACTAGCTTTTCATCCGCTTGTAACATCATCTATATAGCGTTTGAAATAAACTACTTTTGTCCTAAGCGGGTCTCGACATTCATAGATGTGGGACAGCTCCCACCAACCCATGTAAAGGTTGGCATAGGAGGGGGCAAATTTTGCCCCCATAGCTGTCCCACATCTCTGAAGGTAAAAGACTCCCTCAAACGAAAAAAAGTTATGTGTCAAAAGATATTTTGTTACTTCATAAATGTAGTAACAAAATAGTTTGTCATGTCCAGCAATTCTTGTTATGAAAAAACGAATGGCTTTTAAACCCATGTCATGCGGAATGGATGAGTATAGCGATTGTACATCAATCGTGAGCCAACTGTGATTGGCATCCCATGTTTATCCACTGTGTATTCAAGTTTATTTAAATCCTGCTCTATTCTTTCCTGGAATTTTTCTAGTAGGTTTCCTCTACTTTGTATTGGATAAAAAAGTGATGGATTGCATAAATTTGGACTTGATACCTTTAATGTCATTTCCTCTGTACCTTGATTACCTTCTGCCAGTAAGCCTTCAAGTGCAACCAAATCACATGCCTCCCCAAAGGATAGGACTTCTGTGTCATCTGTTTCTCTTGATATTACATCTATTTGATTGGTTGCACTTAAAGATTCACTGGAAAAATGTTTTCTTAGAGTAAGATTGCGTATTAGTTTGTTCACATCTAAAAGAGTGTGAAAAAGATTGAAATTCTCTGAAGGAACAAAATTCAAACCTAATTCTAATACCTTCTGTTCGCTTTCTGTTAAACTATAAGTAGATAGATTAACTATAGTGTTTAACTGTATTTTGCTAATCCCCTGCCTCTCCTGGTTGGATACCTGTCCTGTCTGAAATTTCCTCTGCCTTTTACCCCCCCTTCTGGTCTTGTGGGGGGGGGGTGTAAAAAACCTGTGAGACTTCATTGCAATCAGAATCTTTAAGGATGCCTTGTATATTTGGATTGGGATTGAGATTAGTGTCAGTTCTAATGTAACTAGATGTTGCCGTTTCTTTGGGTCTTACTATTGACTCTTCCCTATTCTGTATTTGTACAATGGCAGTTATCTCTTCTTCACCTGATGAGGGTCCCTCCCCTGAGAAATCTGATTCAATCTCACTCTCACTAAAGGTTACTGTTTTCTTAGGGGTGTGTGAGCTTATGGAGTCTCTATTAGGACCTCTATTGCTGATGTTTCTTCCTCTATTTCTACCTCTCTACTCTACAGAGAGTGGGTTGTTTAGAGGAATTGAATTTTGTTTTCACAACTGACTATTCTACATTTACTTTACCCAGACTGTTTCAAGAATTGTAATTTTCTCTAACAAAAGAAAATAAACTAAAGTGGGATGTGTGGACTTTGGACAAGTATTACAAACTGGGCATGGTCCCAAGAGGACTAAGACTCAACAAGTTCCCCACATTCACTTTTACCTTCAGAGATGTGGGACAGCTATGGGGGCAAAATTTGCCCGCTCCTATGCCAACCTTTACATGGGTTGGTGGGAGCTGTCCCACATCTATGAATGTCGAGACCCGCTTAGGACAAAAGTAGTTTATTTCAAACGCTATATAAATGATCTCATCTTTATATGGGATGGCACCTTTGACAGTGCCAAAGATTTTGTTACACTACTAAACAATAACAATGCAGGGTTAAGATTCACATTTGAGTGGGCCAAGAATGAGATTAATTATTTAGATGTACAGCTGAGAGGTATAACAACAAACAAATAGAAACAGAGGTTTTCACGAAACAATTAGTGGAAACACACTATTACATGCAAAGAGCAATCACCCTAAGCAAGTGTTTGACTCAGTGGCTAAAGGTCAATACACTAGACTAAAAAGGAATTGCAGCACAGACTCTTTATATGAAAAACATGCCAACATTTTAACAAACAAGTTGAAAGATAGGGGTTACTCAAATAGACTAATAACAAAAACCAAAGAGGCTGTATCACAAATAAATAGGAGTGATCTATTAAAGGATAAGAGTAAACATACAATCAAAGACAATAGGGTTACTTTTGTAACCCAATACAGTAATCAGTACCATCTAATTTGCAATATCATACAGAAACATCTACCGATGTTACAAGCGAATGAAAAGCTAGTGGACACGGTAAGACAAGGATGTAGGTTCTCTTTTAAAAAAGGCAGATCTATAGGGAATAGAATAGCAACATCACGCTTAAAACACAAGGAAGTAAATAAAAGTTCATGGCTAACATGCAAAGGAACCTATCGCTGCAGTAATCAGACTTCCAAAGCATGTGAATTTTTACAGCCAGGAAACGTGTTTAAATGTGCAGTCACAGGTCAAACTTATAACCATGATAAATGTTTTAATTGCAGAGAAAGCAATGTAATATATTTACTGAATGGCACACTATGTGATGTACAATATGTCGGACTCACGACAAGGGAAGTACGTGAACGAATAAGAGAACATGTAAATAACATAAAAAATGGGACATTAACAACACCATTGGTACAACACTTTAAAAATGAACACCATAGTGACCCTTCCTCTCCTAAATGGACCATCATTGAGAAACCCAAGAAAGATAAATTCAATAGAGAGAATAGTTTAGCATTAAAAGAGGTATTTTGGATACACAAGCTAAAAACTAGGGCACCACTAGGTTTAAATACAAAATTTGATTTAATCAATTTTTGGCAAAAATAAAAATAAAATAAAATTGGAAAATAAACTTATAGTGGCAGAACAAGCAGTTGCAACTATGAGTTTAACATTTATAATCAAACTCAATCAAAATCCAAAGTGAGTTTTCTGAATTTCACATTCTCAAACATATATATACATTTTTGTCAATAATATTGAAATTATACTGAATACTTGAGAAAAGAAAGAAAAACAACTTAAAAAGAAATTGAACACCAAAATAAACAAATAAAATAAAATAAAACAAAAGGATGGAGCTAACAATTGAGGGGCATATTTCATATTAAAACAATAAGTTGTTGCGAATAATTGTTTGATCATGTGACACGATATATGTATAAACTTTCACCCTTGTTTCCGTAAAGAATGTGTAATATATTGAGCATAACATGGAGATGGTCTTAAAGAGATAGAACAAGAAATCTAAATGATGGGTTCAACTATGTGTTTAACTCTTGTACTAAATATAAATATAATAATGAGAAGGGAAACAAATTCTTTGATGAAAGAACAATTGAACGAATATGTTCACAGACAGTTAGTACATTTGAAATTTCAACTATAAGTTCAACTATTTAAAACTATTTACGAGTATGTTTCAACTATGTGTTTAACAATTTTAAAGCAGTAATCAATCTTAGCAATCCCGCATATATGAAAATATGCTGTAGAAATCAGTTGAGGGGAGATATTGCATTGTATTATATAGATTTTATTCAAATCGTTATATACACAGAGTTGTATTATAAAGTCCATTAAAATCAATAATGGCCATAATAAGTTAAAGACAAGAGAGATACCGTCAATATGGTGAGGATAACAAAGAAAGATAAATATCTTGTTAATACAAATGGACAGTGAACACAAGAATAATAATAATAATAAGAAAACAATATCCAAAGTTGTGACACAATAATAACACAAACAAAATCCAGTTAAAAGATATTTAAAGAAGAAGGACTGTGCAATAACATCACGCATTGAGATAAATAAATCAGCCCAAACATTATTTTTACCACAATAAAGTAAATCTAGCAATATAAAGTAAGTTGAAATAATAAAGTTGAAATATTGTCAAGAATTTTTAATTACGGTAAAAGATGGGTAATGCAGGCACAATAATTAAGGTGTAATAAGTATGTCAGTGGTTGAATAAAGCACAGATTTTAGGGTGATTCGATACATAGTTAACGCTTCCTCCAGACTAAACACACACCTGTTCATTATATTACCGAAGAGTACACAGTCCTGAACATGGAACCAATCAGATAGCAAGCAGGCAGTTTTTGATCAACCAATCAGAAAGAAGTGGGGATTTTAAAAGAGTGTTTTATGTACAAAGTTCTCATGCTATGATTACGGCTATCGCTGAAACGCGTAAGAAGAGAATGCTACGCTATCTGTATCTATGTTGTTCAAGTGAGATGTTTTAACTGACAGCAAGAAAGCTAAATAAATGTTAAGTTTTATTTAACCGAACCAGCCTGGTGCTCCTCTATTTTTGATCGTCTGATCACTACATATTCACATGTGAATTGGGGCTCGGAGAGTGAGCACAGGTTTCGTAAGGTACGTCAGACCCTATGTGAAAAAGAGGTTCTCCCGCAGTACACGGTGGCGCAAGTGGAAGCTGAATGGGCGAGAGATACAAGCAAGTCAAGTCACAGCCGTTAACTGAGTTGATCGAGGAGGGAGCCAAAAGCTGAATAGAGCTTTAACAGATCTAAGGATATACAGACCGGCATTTGAAGCGGCTCCTGTGGACCGACAATCGGATCAGGCGTGACTGAAACTGTACGTTCCGCCGAGAGCGGGTAAGACACAAGCTGATTAAAGTAACAAAGTAAAGACTGCCCTGCTTTTATTTCCACAATACATTGTTACAATTTAAAATCAAAGTGAATCTAAAATGGCTCATTAGAGCGACACAGTGGGAGTTCCGTACACAGGGGTTTATTGAAGGAAAAGGACAGAGTCTTTTGGTGCTTGGACTTTTTATTTTTGTGTGGACTGTACAATATTTTTGTTTGTTTACCTGGTAATAGTTGTAATGCATTTGTTTAAGTTGATAACTATTTTTCTCCTGGTCATAATCTGTTTATTTTTTTCTTTTTGGATGACACAGTAACAATGATAAAAAAAAAACCCTGTGCTAATTCCTGCACCAATATGTTTGTTTTTTTCTTTTATGTTCTTTCATTTAAAGGGATACTAAACCCAATGTTATTCTTTCCTAATTGCACTTTTAAGCAACATTCTAATTTACTCCTATTATCAAATTTTCTTCATTCTCTTGCTATCTTTGTTTGAAAATCAGGAATATAAAGATTAGGAGCCGGGCCCATTTTAGGTTCAGCACCCTGGATAACGCTTGCTTATTGGTGGCTACATTTAGCCATCAATAAGCAAGCACTACCCAGGTGTTGAATAAAAAATGGGCCATCTCCTAAGCTTTACGTTCCTGATTTTCAAACAAAGATAGCAAGAGAACAAAGAGAATTTGAGTAAATTAGAAAATTGCTTAAAATTAAAGCACAACACATAACAGTGCAAAAAAATTATTACTACTTAAGACCTGAAGTAAATTAAAGTATATAAGTATATGTATAAAAGTATAACAAAACACACACACACACACATATAAATATATATATATATATATATATATATATATACCTATATGTGTGTATGTGTTTATATGTATGTGTGCATATACATATAAACACATATACACACACACGCACATCCTATAATATAAAAGGTCAAGTGTGTTTGTCTGAAGCTGTCTTGCGCAGTAGAGACAGCACAAGGACAAACACACCTGGCCTTACCTGACATGCTGTTTAAGGCAAAAGTGGGCGTGGCCAGACGTGACCGGGCATAGTCGGGGCGAGGCCAGGTGTGGCAGGGTGTGGCTGGGCGCAGTCATCATGAGAGAGAGGGGAGAGAAATAGAAAGAGAGGGGAAGAAACAAAAAGAGATAGGAAAGAGCTAAAGAGAGGGGAAAGAGCAGAAGAGAGGAGGAGAGAGAGCAAAATAGAGGGGAAAGAGCAAAATAGAGGGAAGAGAGAGAAAAAGAGACGGGGAGAGACAGCAATAGAGAGGGGGAGAGAGAAAAAAGAGAGGGATGGAGAGAGAGAGCAAAAGAGAGGGGAGAGAGACAGAGCAAAAGAGAGGGGAAAGAGAGAGCAAAAGAGAGGGGGGAGAGAGAGCGCAAAAGAGAGGGATGGAGAGAGAACAAAAAAAAAGTAGAGAGAGACAGAGCAAAAGAGAGGGGGGAGAGAGAGCGCAAAAGAGAGGGGGAGAGAGCGTGCAAAAGAGAAGGGGAGAGAGAGTGCAAAAGAGAGGAGGAGAGAGAGAGCACAAAAGAGAGGGGGAGAGAGAGAGCACAAAAGAGAGGGGTAGAGAGAGCACACAAAAGAGGGGGGGGGGGGAGCGCAAGAGAGAGAATGCAAAAGAGGGGGGAGAGAGAGAGCGTAAAAGAGAGGGGAGAGAGTGCAAAAGAGAGGGGGGAGAGAGATCAAAAGAGAGGGGGGAGAGAAAGCAAAAGAGAGGGGGGAGAGAGGGAGCAAAAAAGAGGGGGGAGAGAGAGAGCAAAAGAGAGGTGGAGCGAGAGAGCACAAAAGACAGGGGGAGAGAGCACAAAAGAGAGGGGGAGAGAGAGCAAAAGAGAGGGGGGAGAGAAAGAGCAAAAGAGAGGGGGGAGAGAGAGAGCAAAAGAGAGGGGGGAGAGAGCAAAAGAGAGGTGGATCGAGAGAGAGCGCAAAAGAGAGGGGGAGAGAGCACAAAAGAGAGGGGAATAGAGCACAAAAGAGAGGGGGAGAAAGAGAGCAAGGGGTGGGACCGCTGTACTGCAAAAAATGTCCTGTGTGAACGGGCTTTAGGACTAGTATATATAAAATTTAATATATTACTTAGAAGAAAATTATATTTCTTTCATGTCCATGAGCTAGTGATGTATGGGATATACAATCCTACCAGGAGGGGTAAAGTTTCCCAAACCTCAAAATGCCTATAAATACACCCCTCACCACACCCACAATTCAGTTTTTACAAACTTTGACTCCTATGGAGGTGGTGAAGTAAGTTTGTGCTAAGATTTCTACGTTGACATGCACTTCTCAGCATTGTTGAAGCCCGATTCCTCTCAGAGTACAGCGAATGTCAGAGGGATGTGAAGGGAGTATCATCTATAGTTACAATGATTTCCCTAACAGGGGTCTATTTCATAGGTTCTCTGTTATCGGTCGTAGAGATTCATCTCCTACCTCCCTTTTCAGATCGTCGATATACTCTCATATACCATTACCTCTACAGCTCATTCTACTAGATCAGTTTCCACTTTGTGGGCTTTTAAGAATGTAGCTTCAGTTGATCAGATTTGCAAAGCGGCAACTTGGTCCTCTTTGCATACATCTACTAAATTCTACCGTTTTGATGTATTTGCTTCTTCAGAAGCAGTTTTTGGTAGAAAATTTCTTCAGGCAGCTGTTTCTGTTTGATTCTTCTGCTGATGTTTTAAGTTTTTCTTGTCATTTAAAAATGAAACTTATATTTTGGGTTGTGGATTATTTTTTCAGCGGAAAATGACTGTTTTTATTTTTATCCCTCCCTCTCTAGTGACTCTTGCGTGGAGTTCCACATCTTGGGTATTGCTATGCCATATGTCACTAGCTCATGGACTCTTGCCAATTACATGAAAGAAAACATAATTTATGTAAGAACTTACCTGATAAATTAATTTCTTTCATATTGGCAAGAGTCCATGAGGCCCAACCTTTTTATAGTGGTTATGATTTTTTTGTATAAAGCACAATTATTTCCAAATTCCTTTGTTGATGCTTTTTACTCCTTTCTTTATCACCCCACTACTTGGCTATTCGTTAAACTGAATTATGGGTGTGGTGAGGGGTGTATTTATAGGCATTTTGAGTTTTGGGAAACTTTGCCCCTCCTGGTAGGATTGTATATCCCATACGTCACTAGCTCATGGACTCTTGCCAATATGAAAGAAATGAATTTATCAGGTAAGTTCTTACATAAATTATGTTTTTTATTTTTACCTCTTTATTTCTTTCTATCTATCTATCTATCTATCTATCTATCTATCTATCTATCTATCTATCTGAAGTGCAGTTTAACCTTAGGGAGGTGGGTTATAACAGAACCACTGTTCCCCACTGTTTGTCCTAGAGGGGCAAGTGACCACTTGAAAGGGTAAGCTCCTCATTCAATTGAGAGGCCACTTGTTCCTCTACCATAAACAGTGGGAGTGAATAGGTGCTCCTTTAAAGCCCCCTCTCTCTGATTAAAGTGCATTTTATATATTATTATTTTTTTCACTCTGTCTGAAACTTTTAAAAAATGTTTTAGGTCTCATGCCTCTTCCTCATCTACCCCCATATAATTCTCATCAGAGTTATTGACCATTCTCTATCTTCTGTGATACACCATGCTATCAAACCATATTTCGTACTCCTTCTCCAGTCATACTTACATAATCTGCCACTTATTTCATATCACAATTCTTTCTCCTTTACAATTCCACTATAACTTACCTTCCTTAGACATCCCATTCATTTCGCTTTCCACAAATTTTCTCTTACATCAAACAGTACCATTTCTTAATTTAGTACAGTATTTACCTTCAGGAAATAATTGTATTTCGGTCCAATTATTTTTCACTGTAACATTTCTTTCTGTTTCAATTTGCAGAAGTTCTCCATCATGTAGCACACAAACTTTTGGTCTAACCATAAATGTGTAGAAACAGTTATCTAGCTGAAAAGGACACATAATTAAATGTTTATATGTTTTATGTGCTTTAATGCAATCAAATTATTACTAAATTACTATAAGTTTTTACAGTATAGCTAAACAGATAAACTAATACCACACAAATATTAGATAAAAATAGACATAAAATATATAGCCTTGATTGATATGGAAAAAAATAAATAAAAAAAATGCATAGGGCCTATTTATCAAAGCGTCAACTATGTTGCATTCGCCAGCGTCAATACGCTCGGCAAACATCGCTGCCGCGGACCTGAATACGATCTCCTTATTTATCAAAAAAGCCATCAAAAACAAGCGCGTCAAGTATGGTGCGAAGAGCATCGTACTGGTGTTAACTAACAGTCATCAATGTTGTGGTTATTCAGGTTTTTCACAACTTTATTTATACCATTTCATTACTGTCCATGAACAAGTGTGTTATGTCAGAAATCTTTTGCAAACATATTTACATGTTACTAAGTTTGTTTTGTTTGTTCTAAATAATGTTGTTTGTCATATCTCTGTGTTTATTTATTCCACTATATGTATATATTGTAAATGTATTATTATTCTGAACAGGAATAATTGCAAATATAACATGTAATCAGAGTATCATATGTATTTATTTGCAATGAATGGATATTTTAAAGGGATAGGAAAGTAAAAAGTTAAGTTGCATGATCCAGATAGAGCATGTAATTTTAAAACACTTAAAAATTCACTTCTATTTTCAAATGTGCTTTGTTCTCTTGGTATCCCTTGTTGGAAAATAATACGAACATATCCTACACTAGTGGGAGCTAGCTACTAATTGGTGCCTACACACATTTGTCTCTTGTGATTGGCTAAATAGATGTGTTCAGGTAGCTGTCAGTAGTGCAATGCTGTTCCTTCAGCAAAGGATAACAAGAGAATGAAGCAAATTTGATAATAGAAGTAAATTGGAAAGTTGTTTAAATTTGTATGTTCTATCCAAATCATGAAACAATATTTTGGGGTTTCCTGTCCCTTTAAGAGCTGGGCCAGTTTTCTCTCTGAACCTGTCTAACCCCTCCTGATTGCAAACTATTTTAAAAAACCACCCCTACACAGGTGTTATAAAATGGGCTGACTTATAAGATGACATTTCTTACTGAAAAATACATTTAAGAAAAGAAAGAAATACACTGAAAATAGCATTAAAGGGCCATGAAACCCATAATTTAGAAAGAGAATGTAATTTAAACATCTTTCTAATGTACTTATATTATCTAATTTGTTTTATTCTCTTGATATTCTTTGCTGAAAAGCATATCTAGATATGCTCAGTAGCTGCAGATTGGTTGCTGCACATAGAAGCCTTGTGTGATTGGCTCACCATGTGCATTGCTTTTTCTTCAAATAAGGATATCTAAAAAATCTAAGCAAAATAAATAATAGAAGTAAATTGTAATGTTGTTTTTAATTTCTATTCTCTATCTGAATCATGAAAGAAAGATTTTGGGTTTAGTGGCCCTTTAAGGTAAAGAGGTGATTTAAATTTCTGCTGTATCTAAATCATGACAGTTTAAAGTTAGGTGGGCTATACCTTTGAGCTATCAGCTTAAGATTGTATTGAATCAAACATCAATTCGAATTTTAAAATCCTTGTCTAAAACATTACACTGTGTGTCCTAATGTCAGAATCAATGTTCATCTTTAATACTAGTTTCACATATACATACTTTCAAAGTATAATACACAATGTAACAATACACAATGTAACAAATGGCATTTACAAGTTCTGATGACGAGTGATCAATGACACAAGTATCAAGCAATTTGATTAGTTAGTGATAGTTTATAATGTATATTTGAATCAGATTGGCAGATGTCATAAATCATTTGATTATGCATATTCCAATCAAAAGTGGTTGAAAAATTCACTAGTGTGTGGGTTGTTAAGGAGTTTGCATCATAATTGGTGCGTAAAGTGTTGCGTCAAATTTGGTGCAAAGTGGAGAGTGGGATTTGTATTACATGGTTTAAACATGGTGCACATAGATATTTCCAAAAAATAAAAAGGAAGTTAGCTATATTATGTTGTGTATTTATTTTATTTATATCTCTAGATCTATTAGTGCAACAAGTTTGGGGCAAAACTTTGCACCAAATTTGTAGAAATATTGTCCCCTTGCTTTGTAATGAGAGACAAAGTTGTAACATAATCCATAAGCAGTAATGTATATTTCATTTTTATCCCTATATCTACTAGTGCACCAAATGTGGAGCAATAATATTGTTTGATTTAGAAAGGGTATACAAATTTAATAAAGTTTCTATTTTACTTTTATTTTGTCATATGCTTCATTCTCTTGCAGCATCGAACATAAGCTTTCTGTGTTTTCAGATTCCCATTGAGTTGATTGAAAACTAGGTATGCTGAGTCGGAAAAGACGCAAGCGTAAATGTATAATCAAATAGAGTCAATTAGGAGGGCGAATGAACACAATTCAACTCGCATCGGTCTGTGTTGGATTGAGATTTCGGGATCGTATTTTACGTCACAAATTTCAACATTTGCCGATCTTGATGCTTTGATAACTACGGCGAATCAATCTTGCGACAAATACGACATGGAATTCCAGCATATTTTCGGTTGACACTTTGATTAATAGGCCCCATAGTCTTTTTTTAAATGCATATACTATGTGTATTTGCCTCCTTACAGAATATCTACAAAATGTTCAATATATAGCACAATCAATTTTATTTTCCTTGACAACCTAGATGCAAAGCATTTCAAGAAGCCTGAAAACCTTCATTAAAAAATATCAAGTACTGATTTACTGCTGAAGGCAAATATATATATACTGTAAACTCAGTGGCATGGAGAGAACTCACGCAGAAACTTTTTTTTTATTCAGCGTTACGGAATTTTGTTGTGCTATACAGATACACACTAATAATAATATTTGTTTATCTTATATTGTAATGTATGTGTCTCTCCTTCACTTCAAGCTAAAATATTTGTCTTTCTAAAACTCTTGCAGTACTGACAAGACATTTTAGATAGTCTCAACAAAGAGCTTTAGAGCATTGGGCCCTAGATCTGCATGCAAAGTTTAAGAAACAAACTTGTGTTTTGAAACCCCATAATCTCAGTCAATTCAAATACAGTAGAATATTAAAGAAAAAATAAATTAAATTCTAACAAAAAGGTATAGACTTGGGATTATGTTTACCTTTACATATTAGAACTATAATTACAATTAATAAAAACAACTATATAATCAAAAAATATTGTGACATATCTTACATTAATTTTTTCTTTCGATTTACATATTATAACTGAATAGTTGTATTTCCGCATTTCCTCCGTTATGTTGCAATCCCAGGTCATATTAACAAGCCTTGGTTGTACAGTCACTTTGACATCTGAAGGTACTGGGGCGATCTCTGGTAAGAAAAGATAGATGATGCTTAACATTATATTAAAAAAATAAGAAATCAATATAAAAATATAGTTATGGTTTTCACATCTATACTAGATGTAACTCGTCCGACGCCAGTTGCGCACGCATCCTCAAAGAATGTTGGCTGTGCGCGCAGCCAAAAGAATCCACCTGGTTGCAGCGTAGGCAAACCAGAAGCCTTAAAAAAAAAAAAAACATGCAACCGCCCGCACGAAATAACGAAAAAACACGTAACTGTCCGCAAGAAATAAAAAACACATAACCGACCGCACAAAATAACTAAAAAACCTAACTGCCCGCATGAAGTATAACAAAAAAAGCTAACCGCCTGCCCGAAGTATTAACAAACAAAAGTAATTAACCCCAATCAGCAAATAACATAATTAAAATATTAACCCTTAAACCGCCAACCCCCCACATCGCAATAAACCTAATTAACCTATTTACCCCTTAATTGCCAAACCCCCACATCACAATGAACCTTATTATCCTATTAACCCCTAAACCGCTAAACCCCCACATCGCAATAAACCTAATTAACCTATTTACTCCTAAACCGCCAACCTCCCACATCGCAATAAACCTAATTAACCTATTAA
The DNA here is from genome assembly GCF_027579735.1 of Bombina bombina. Lineage (NCBI taxonomy): Eukaryota > Metazoa > Chordata > Amphibia > Anura > Bombinatoridae > Bombina > Bombina bombina. The sequence continues at coordinate 321,916,357 of NC_069501.1, read as the reverse complement.
TCCCTAAACCACCAAACCCCCACATCACAATAAACCTAATTAACCTATTAACCCCTAAACCTCCAACCCCCCCCCACAACGCAAATAACTAATTTAATTACTAAGCCTCCTAACCTAACACCCCCTAAATTAACCTCAATACTAAGTTACAATTAAAATAATAAAATCTAACATTAAATTACAAAAAATAATAATCTAAAATTACAAAAAAATAATAAACTTTAAAATTACAGAAAAAAATAAACAGTATTATCAAAAATAAAAACATTAAACCTAAAATGAAAATAAAAAAGCCCCCGCAAATAAAAACACCCCCTAAACTAAACTACCAATAGCCCTTAAAAGGGTATTTTGTAGGGCATTGCCCTAAGTTAAACAGCTCTTTTACATTTAAAAAATACTAAGTCCCCCCTAACAGTAAAAACCCCCCACCCACCAAACCCCCCAAAATAAAAAACCTAACACTAAAAAAGCCTAAACTACCCATTGCCCCTAAAGGGGCATTTGTATGGGCATTGCCCTTAAAAGGGTATTCAGCTCTATTACTGGCCTTAAAAGGGCAATCAGCTCTTTTACAGCCCATTAAATTCCTAATCTTAAAAATAAAAAAAAAACTAATTTTTTTTTAAAAATTCCTAAAACTAAGCCCCAAATAGGTACTCACCATTCCTGAAGTCCGGCGGAGAAGGTCTTCTTCCAGGCGGCTCCATCATCTTCTATCTTCATCCGGAGCGAAGGCGCCGCAGAGGTGCGGAGCTGACTTCCCCGATGCACGGATCCTCAGTGGTGGCGGTCTTCAGCGGCATGGATGCTCCTCTTCATGCGATCGTCTGTGGCACACTGATGATTGAATGTAAGGTACCCCATATTTATTGGAGTAACTTGCATTCCTATTGGCTGAAATTTTGAAATCAGCCAATAGGATGAGAGCTACTGAAATCTTATTGGCTGATTTGAACAGCCAATAGGATTTCAGTAGCTCTAATCCTATTGGCTGATTTCCAAATTTCAGCCAATAGGAATGCAAGGTACCCAAAATTGAATGCGGTACCTAGCATTCAATCTTCAGTGTACAACGGATATCGAATGAAGAGGAGCATCCACACCGCCGAGGAATGCCACCGAGGACCGCTGCTGTTGAGGATCGCCGATGAGGATCCACACATCGGAAAAGACAGCTCTGCACCTCCGCTCCACAACGCATTCATTCCGGATGAAGATAGAAGATGATGGAGATGCCTAGAAGAAGATCTCCACCAGACTTCAGGAATGGTGAGTACCTATTTGGGGCTTAGTTTTAGGATTTTTTTTATTTTTTGGAGTGGCTTTTTTTTAGATTAGGGATTGTTGGGCTGGAAAATAGCTGATTGTCCTTTTAAGGGTAGTAAAAGAGATGAATGCCCTTTTAAGGGCAATGCCCATACAAATGGGACTTCCACAGCGCCGGTATTACGAGTTTTGCCTGGGAGGCCAAAAAGTGAGCGGCACAGCCTATACCGACAAGATTTGTTCTGCCATCTAAAGTCAGTAGTTATCTGTTTTGTGCTACAAAGCTGTAGCATAAAACTCATAACTAAAGTGTTACAAAGTACACTAACACCCATAAACTACCTATTAACCCCTAAACTGAGGCCCTCCCGCATTGCAAACACTAAAATAAAATGATTAACCCCTAAACTGCCGCTCCGGACATCGCCGCTACTATAATAAACATATTAACCCTTAAACCGCCACACTCCCGCATCGCAAACACTCGTTAAATATTATTAACCCCTAATCTGCCATCCCCAACGTCACCGCCACCACTATACTAAAGTTATTAACCCCTAAACCTCTGGCCTCCCACATCACTAACTCTAAATAAATATATTAACCCCTAAACCTAACCCTAAGTCTAACTCTAACCCTAACACCCCTAACTTAAATATAATTAAAATAAATCTAAATAAAAATTACTATCAATAACTAACTAATAGTTACATTGTAGCTATCTTAGGTTTTATTTTTATTTCACAGCTAAGTTTGTATTTATTTTAACTAGGTAGACTAGTTAGTAAACAGTTATTAACTATTTACTATCTACCTAGTTAAAATAAATACAAACGTACCTGTAAAAAAAACCCTAACCTGTCTTACACTAACACCTAACATTAAACTAAAATTAAATAAATTACATTAATTAAATACAATTAACTAAATTACAATATAAAAAAAAAAACTAAATGACACAAAATAAAAAATAAATAAATTGAATAAAGTTAATACATTTATGTAGGTAGCGGCGACGTTGGGGGCGGCAGATTAGGGGTTAATAAATTTATGTAAGTGGCGGTGAGATTGGGGGCTGCAGATTAGGGGTTAATAAGTGTAGGTAGGTGGCGGCGACAGATTACGAGTTAATAACTGTAATGTAGGTGGCGGCGACGTTAGGGGCGGCAGATTAGAGGTTAATAAGTGTAATGTAGGCGTCGGCGATGTTGGGGGCGGCAGATTAGGGGTGTTAAGATTCGGGTTTATGTTAGGGTGTTAGGTGTAAACATAAATTTTCTTTCCCCATAGAAATCAATGGGGCTGCGTTACGGAGCTTTACGCTCCTTTTTGCAGGTGTTAGGCTTTTTTTTAGCTGGCTCTCCTCATTGATGTCTATGGGGAAATCATGCACAAGCACAAAAAACCAGCTCAAAGCAGCGCTGGTATTTGTGTGCGGCATGGAGCTCAACGCAACCATATTGCCCGCTAACGCAGGTTTTTGAAAAACCTGTAATAGCAGCGCTATTAAAGGTGAGCGGTGGAAATAACTTGCAAGTTATTACCGAGCCGCTCATAACGCAAAACTTGTAATCTGGCCGTGTGTTAGTTATGCAAAGCTAGGGAATGTGTAATAAAGGGATTATCTATTTTTTTAAACAATAAAACATTTCAAGTAAACTGTTCTTTTAACATCTTTTTTTCTGCAATTGTTTTTCCATTAGCAATACTCCGCCCACCACTTGCATTGCGTATAGAGGCCTTGTGTGGAGACGGTTAAATCTGTAAACAACAAAACACATATATGGCAGGGTTAGCCTCTAGAAGTCTGCAGCATGCATTTCCAGCTCTGGAATTTGTTCCCCCCACCACCGGAGCCTGAAATTATTTTTGGCGTTTATTATCTAGGCATATGAGCCATGATATAGACATTTCTGTTTGCTTGATTTAATTTTTGTTTTTCTTGCATTTTATTTTAGATTTTCTTTTTTGTATGAGGGTCAGGATGGCTTTCCACTTATTCATATTCTCCAATTATCTTGCTCTTGTATTCTCTTCCCTCCTCTTTTCCTTCTCTTTTCTGCCTCTCCCTATTCACTCTTTTCACTAAAAATAATAAATCCGACAGTGATACCAATACTGCAACTCCTATTACTCACATCCATCATACAAATTATTAATGGGACGGGCGTTTTCAACAAAACAACATATTCCATTAATCTAGGTAAGTGACCAGATCAAATACACATTTTTTATAGCACCACTTTGCTTTTATGATTGCTTAGTCTTTTTTAAATGTTCAAATATAAATTTCCTGGTATAATTAAAAGCACATGATCACAAATATAGTGGTCAAGCCACTTTAAATGAATCATAATACTATCTTTATATTTTTGGGTAATTGACTTAATCTTCCTTACTTAAAGGGACACTTAACCCAAATTTTTTGTTTCATGATTCAGATAGAGCATGCAATTTTAATCAACTTTCTAGTTTACTTCTATTATCAAATTTTCTTCCTTCTCTCGGTATCTTTATTTGAAATGCAAGAATGTAAGTTTAGATGCCGGCCCATTTTTGGTGAATAACCTGGGTTATTCTTGCTGATTGGTGGATAAATTCATCCACCAATAAAAAAGAGCTGTCCAGAGTCCTAAAACAAAAAAGAAGCTTAGATGCCTTCTTTTTCAAATAAAGATAGCAAGTTAACGAAGAAAAATTGATAATAGGAGTAAATTAGAAAGGTGCTTACAATTGCATGCTCTATCTGAATCACGAAAGAAAAAAATTGGGTTCAGTGTCCCTTTAAATCTAAAAACAACAACAGTTTTTTTACAGCCATTATAGCAAAGCCTTGAACATAGGAAAAGTGACCAGTGTATAATAAATTCTTTAATATTGACAAAACAATACCCTATTGCGTGGCTCCTCTTGGTGACAGATAATTCCCCAAATCTCTCAAAAATAAAATGCAAAAAAGAATAAGAGTGCACTAACAAAGCAGCAATATTAGAATAAAAATGGATGTGTACAATATAAAATTGACATGCATGAACTATTTGTTAATAGAAATATCTAACTAAACCACCGGTGGTGAAAAAGATATAATTAAAAATGATAATCCTAAAATTGTTGCAAAAAAAATATAATAACAAACTATCAATGTTGCTGCCCATACTGTATGTAACAGTGTAATGTTAATAAAATTACAGGGATAGGACATGTGAAGAATCTGTCCTGGAGTGGAGGTGGAGGCGGATCTGAAATTCAAAATAAAAAGCAAGATTTGGTAATGATACACATATTTACACACACACAAACATACATTTACAGTTACACACAAACACACATACACATATTTACACACACACAAACATACATTTACAGTTACACACAAACACACATACACATATTTACACACACACAAACAGATTTACACACACAAAAACTTTATTAGTGCTCTGATTTAGGTGGGCAATAAAGTAGCTAATGATATTGCAGTGTGAATATGTTTATCCTTGCATGCAAGCATAACAGGCAGGGATAAGGTTAATAAAATCTGTGGCTGTGCAGACTACAAATCAGTCACAGACAGTACTGTACAAGTGTAGGAGGTGGAGCAGACATCCGAGATAAAGATAGACTTGATTTATTACCTGGGGTCCGGGAAGGCTGAGAGCAGAATAAGACAATCTGCAGAGACAGATCCTCAGACCGGCGGTTGACTTGGAATTGTCCTGCTGACTGTGCTGACATATTATTTAAAAAAATGTTTTTCTTACCAGCCTCACTGTGTGCCTGCTGCTGCCTGTTTGCTAGCCCTCTTCCCGCGCAGTGCAGAGATACATAGGAAGCTGCCAAGCTGGGAGGAAGTGATGAGGGAGCAGGAGGTCAGTCTGTCATGTTCTCATTCAGTCACTTCCTACCAGCCAGCAGTTTTTTAAGTAATCTAAATCTTCATGTTTCTCAAGTTAATGTTTGTGTTAAATTATTCACACTACCAGAAGTATTCACTCACTGCACTATACTACATGTTACTATAGACAGAGCGAGAGATAAGATAGGTAGACAGACAGACTAGTAAGCACAATAATACAGATCTGAGTATAAACACTGCCATAGTAAGGAAAGTGAACAGCCTGTCTGCTCATGCAACTTATTTTTGTGTAACTGTGATAGCAGTAAATTCTTCAAAACCTTTGATTACCGTAAGTCTAAAATAAATGGAAAAATCACAGTCCTTTTTTAATTAGGATTCTCTGCTATAATGATGGCTCCTGCTCCAGGCTCTCACTTCTATAAGGGTGAGAGAACTGAGTGACCTGCTATTTCGCGTGGCAGGGACAGGGGCAGCAGCATCATATCGTAATGTAGAGTAGCTGGAGCTTTGGTTGTACTCATATAGTATTGCTGAGAGTGTAACTGAGCTGTGCCGACATTTGGTTGGGAGTGCTGTACTGAGACTGCTGCCAGAAGCTGTTCATCACTGCTTGTCTCTGAAGATTAGGATGATCAAGTGAGGAAAAGGACCGCTGCAAGCTCTGGGTAGGGGAGTACTCAGGAGATTTCACGTCAGCAGTGCACAGATCTCGGAAGCCCCTGTTCAGGATCCATAGCAGGCAGCCAGCAGCACCTGTCTCTCCTGCATACAGCGACTGTAAGTGGATACTCAGTCTCACAGCCGCTGTATGCAAGACAGTATGAGTATGTCTCCTGAGTCCTGCTCGTGCTCAATAAGCAGTAACTTTTATAATTACTCAGATAAGGCTCCTGAGTCCTGACTGTTAAACACAGCGGCGGCATGACACACATTACTAATAAAAAAATATATAGCACCAATTTTTTTTTTTCTCTTTCTAAGTTGCTTTATTTAGTTTGTCTGACTGCATAGTGATAAAAATGCCGCCCCTCTCAAGCTGCCGCCCTAGGCCCGTGCCTTGTAGGCCTAGGCAGTAATAAGCCCCTGGTAAGAACAGCTCACCTTGAAAAAGCTTCATTAGCTAAAACGCGTTGATGATGAAGATAGGAGTTTTTCCTACACTTACATTTCAAGTCTTGCCATTTTAACTAGAGTGCTCTGATTTTAAAATTGACAATTAATTACAAAAGAAACAGCTAAAAGATGTTCCAGCAGTTAGAACCGGTAATCTACCCATCCCATTGGTCACTGGAAGGCACGTGACCACAACAAATGCTGGAGATACTCTCTTTTTCATAAGCTGAATATCGCAGAAGGCTGGAGAGGTCGAGAGTGTTAGCTGTGATTCAGTGAGTAGAGAAATCGTTAACCAAAGTAAGATTTGTATTCCGGTGAGTTCTGGGTGATACACCATTTTTGGAGTCATGTTTACATATCGGATCCAGCCAAAACTATAGGAATGAATACATCCTAAGCTATATTTTTATTATTGAAATCACTAGTCTGGATCAAGTGACTGTTATTCTATGAACAATATACTGTTACATACATTATATTAGGGGCAGCAACATTGACATTTTGTTATTATATTTGTTATGCAACAATTTTAGGATTATCATTTTTAATAATCTTTTTTTTTTTTTAAATAATTTTTATTGAGGTTCAGTACAAGGCATACATGTAGATCAATGTCATTAGGGAATACATAAAAGAGAAAAAAAATGGTACATGGTATATAAACAATAGGAAAAGAGAATATACAGTATAATTGTGTCTGAATATCATACTAGTATAGCGTTGCATATCACTTGCCTATTGAATCTGTATACCTTCTAGTTGGAGTATGAGGCCACCCATGGACCTCTTGGTAAAATAAAAATTACAAATCTGCAGGTGGTAATCTCAAGCAGAAGGAGATCACTCTTGGGCCTCAGATGATGAACCTCCATTTATTTATTTATATAATATAGGTAGTAAACTCTGAAAAACTGTCACTTCTGGACCATGGGATGAAATAGTATTAACTAATAGATAGTATGTGAACCACATATGCTTATTATATAAAAACTAAATATAGCATACATAACAAGAAACAACATTGAGAGGATGTAATGCTCGTGGGACATTCCACTATCAGACCAAACTTGGCCAGTAGTCTTCTTATCCCGGCGTCAAGCTAGAATGATAGGGTATATCCCAGAGCAGAGAAAGTTCGCAAAATGAGGTAAGCGGTACTCACAATAGGCAGTGTAGTCTTTGGCAGCAACAGGTAGGGAATCCAGTGGTATGGCAGTTCAAGGGTAAACCAATAGAAGGTCCGGAAACAGGTAGGAATTGGCAACAAAGGGAATCCAATTATTACAGTTCAGGAATAAACCAATAGAATGATCAGACAGGCAGAGTTTGGTAATAGTATAGCAATCCAATGGTTCAAGGGTTAAACAGGCAGAGTGGTCAGACAGGCAGAGTTCAGCAACTGTATGGCAATCCAGTATTTTAGTGTTAAGCAAGCAGAGTAGTCAGACAGGCAGAGTTCAATAACAGTATTGCAATCCAGTACTTTAGGGGTTAAGCAAGCAGAGTAGTCAGACAGGTAGAGTTCAATAACAGTATGGCAATCCAGTACTTTAGGGGTTAAGCAAGCAGAGTAGTCAGACAGGCAGAGTTCAATAATGTTGTGGCAATCCAGGATACAGTAACAATGACACCCAGGAGCACACTAAGTAACACCTATACGTTGGCAGTGATAGGTAGAAAGCGAGCAACTTACATAGGTGCAGGATTCGCACCACAGGAGATACTGACAGATTTCAGAATGAAAGGAGCGTGCTGCAACAACGTCACCACCGCATGCACACAGGAGCCGATTCTACCCTAGGCAATGAGCAGAACAGCATGCGCCACGTCCATAGCAACAGCTAGAGCAGCACGGCATGACATAGCCCACCTCTCTAGGGTTCCCTCCGGGAACCAGAGCCGGCCTCAAAGTATGGGCAGCATGGAATCTGGAGACCAAAAAAGAAGCATGCACATCACGGGCAGGAACCCAGGAACGATCCACCACAGAGTAACCCTTCCAATGTACCAGATACTGCAGTTGTCTGCGCCTGTATTTGTGTTACACTAAGTAACACCTATACTTGGGCAGTGATAGGTAGAAAGTGAGCAACTTACATAGGCACAGGATTCGCGCCACAGGAGATCCTGACCGGCTTCAGAATGAAAGAAGCGTGCAGCGATGACGTTACCACCACATGCACACAGGAGCCGACTCTACCCTAGCCTAAAAATAAAAAAATGAATGGATAGTATATCTAACACTGGTTTCTTCACCAAGATGAGACTGACTGAATATAGCATAAATAATAATGAACAACATTGAGAGGAGAAGCAAAATATAAATTAATAATATATCTAACACTGGTTTCTTCACAGAGTTGAGACTGAGTGGTTGGTATGAAAAAGTACCTTAGATTATATTACCAGGTGTCTAATTTAAAAACAAAAAACTATAGACTAGGCGACATTGGGTCTCGCTTATAGTGGCACATTAAATGAAAATATGTCTAAACAGCAAGTGTACTGCTGGTGTATGTTCTGGCACTGCAATTCTAAGTATTCTTGTATAGGGGAATGGCTTAGAATAGTGACTTACAAACTAGGTAAGGGAGGTAGGGGACCTCATGTCATTGTGTTGCTCTCATTTATCTTATGTCTGAGCTCCTTCTTTTGGAGGACCGGTAACATTAGCATGGGTGGATGGTTAGACAACATACATGAATTCCTCATTGAATAGTAAAATATATAATACTTATAGCCTAGAGGTCTGGTGCCAGAGCTGTTAAGGAGGAACCTTAATACAATATTAAACTTTATATGTACTTGCCTTCAGTCTAAACAGATGTCTGTCGTCTGAGTCAGGGTCACTAAGTATTAGAAAGATATCATGGTCAGGAAATGATCTTATAAATCTTTGGGGCCTATTTATCAAACTGTCAACCGCAAATACGCTGTAATTCGGCAGCATAATTGTGGTGAGCTTGATTCTCCATATTTATCAAACCCTAAAACCGGCAAAAGTAGAATTTAGTGACGTAACATAAGATCCGCCGGTCTCAGTCTGACACAGATCGATGTTTACGTCACTACAGATGTTCCAAATGCAAATTCAGCACTATCTGACTACTTTTGCTATTTAACAACCTCAAATCAAGGTGCACATGTAGGCGCGGCTTGTAAAGGAACGTCTTTATTAGATAATACTTAAAATCAGCATGTGTATATAAAAGGGCAATATACACTCCAAAGGCTCAACGGGAGGAAAATGTCCACTCCAGGGACTGTACGCTGACGCGTTTAGGCTCTGCTGGCCGTAATCGTAGCTACAGTGAGAAGTTCCCATGAGCCTTATATGTGTCATAAAGCAACCTGATAGGATAAAAAATTCACCTGGAGTTGACCACTGTTCACACCCACTAACACATATAATTACGTATCGGCATTCATTTACAAATAGCAAGTGTCAAGATGGCAAACAGTAAACACATCTTGCCATCTTGACACTTGCTATTTGTAAATTAAAAGGCCCTTGTTAAAACATTGCCACCAAAGTAATCAGCTCTTTTACCTATAAAAAAAATTACAAATCCCCCCCAAACATGATATCCGACGCTGGGCATCCTCTTCATCCGGAGTCTTCTTACTAAATGACGGTTCCTTTAAGTGACGTCATCCAAAATGGCGTCCCTTCAATTCCGATTGGCTGATAGAATTCTATCAGCCAATCAGAATTAAGGTAGAAAAAATCCTATTGGCTGATGCAATCAGCCAATAGGATTGAACTTCAATCCTATTGGCTGATTGGAACAGCCAATAGGATTGAGCTTGCATTCTATTGTCTGTTCCAATAGGATTTTTTCTACCTTAATTCCGATTGGCTGATAGAATTATATCAGTCAATCGGAATTGAAGGGACACCATCTTGGATGACGTCACTTAAAGGAACCGTCATTTAGTAAGAAGACTTCGGATGAAGAGGATGCTCCGGGTCGGATATCATGTTGGGGGGAGGGATTTGTAATTTTTTTTACAGGTAAGAGAGCTGATTACTATGGGGCAATGCCCCGCAAAAGGCCCTTTTAAGGGCTATTTGTAATTTAGTGTAGGGTAGGGCTTTTTTTATTTTGGGTGGCTTTTTTATTTTGTTAGGGGGATTAGATTAGGTGTAATTAGTTTAAAAATCTTGTAATTTGTTTATTATTTTCTGTAATTTATGGGGTTTTTTTTTTTGTTCTTTAGATAATTTTATTTAATTGTAATTAATTGTATTTAATTTAGGGAATTAATTTAATTTTAGTGTAGTGTTAGGTGTAATTGTAACTTAGGTTAGGTTTTATTTTACAGGTAAATTTGTATTTATTTTAGCTAGGTAGTTATTAAATAGTTAATAACTATTTAATAACTATTATACCTAGTTAAAATAAATACAAACTTGCCTGTAAAATAAAAATAAACCCTGAGATAGCTACAATGTAACTATTAGTTATATTGTAGCTAGCTTAGGGTTTATTTTATAGGTAAGTATTTAGTTTTAAATAGGAATAATTTAGTTAATAATATTAATTTTTATTTAGATTTATTTAAATAATAGTTAAGTTAGGGGGTGTTAGGGTTAGTGGTTTAAACTTAGGTGTTAATACATTTAGAATAGTGGCGGCGACGTTGGGGCGGCAGATTAGGGGTTAATAAATGTAATGTAGGTGGCGGCGGTGTAGGGGGCGGCAGATTAGGGATTAATAAGTATAATGTAGGTGGAGGTGGGCTCCGGGAGTGGCGGTTTAAGGGTTAAACAGTTTATTTTGTTGCGGCGTGGTGCGGGAGTGGCGGTTTAGGGGTTAATAACTTTTTTCAAGTGGTGGTGGGCTCAGGGAGAGGCGGTTTAGGGGTTAAACAGTTTTAGTATAGTGTGGGTGTTTAGTGACAGGGTATAAATAAAGCTGGGGAAAACCCGAAGAGCAGCGAGATCGATGACTGTTAGTTAACAACAGTCCGCTGCTCATCGCCCCGTACTTGGTGCGCAGCTTTTTGACAGCTTTTTTGCTAAATATTGAGAGCGTATTCAGATCCACGGCAGCGATGTTAGGCGATCTTAGGCGAGCGTATTGGTGCCAGTGAATGCAAGTAAGTTGACGGGTTGATAAATAGGCCCCTTTATGTCTATACACTGTGTAACTGGTATTAGTCACTCTGCTATTCTCACATGTGTTTACTTGGTATGGCTATGTCTCTTCATATTACCAGCTTGTGAGAGGTGTCAGTAAACCTACTGAACTTGCTATGAAGTTGCATCGCTTAAAGAGCATGAGCATCTGTATTATACCTGGGGTACTATGGAGCACGGGTATGAGGACAATATAATTAAGTGTCTGCATCTATTCTGAAGGGAGAACATATTTTGAGCAATAATACCAGGGGAGAATTGAGTTCTCTAAACTGTGACTATGGGTTATTAGATCTGGTATTCAAACATACAGTGACTTCAGGGAGTAAAGTAAATACAGATGGGCATAATGTGAAAATCTCAGATGTGTTAAGCGTCCATTACATTGGAACATAAGAGTGCAGATATATGTCCATATTGCAGCCAAGGCGCAAGTGCAGTCTAAAAGTATGTGCAAACCTCATAGAGCAGCTCGTTCAGTAGCAGTCCTGAGAATCCCCCTGGATCAAAAGGCCGGTATGAAATGTCTTCAAGCCATCTCAGGACAGATGACCCAATATCCAGCTCTAGTTTGGTCATAGTGGGGTAAGAATGTGGGAAGTATCTGCTAATACCTATACTGCAAAGCAGCAAACAATATTCCCTTCACACTCGGCCATGTAACATTGACCGGATTGCGGCTACATGTCGGCACCACTGCGTCCTTCTGGCTCTGAGAGCTCCGGGGGGGGGGGGGGGTAAATAATATGGCATCTTCGGGAACAAGCACTTCCCTGTTGCTTCGAGGTGGATATCGTCAGGCTGCAAATTATTTTAGGAGTAGTCTGGACTTGGATCTTCAAATATATATTTGTGGATAAAAAATAAAAAAAAAGTTATCAGTATCTACGCACTGTCTACCCTGCCTGCAGATTGCAGATTTACCGGGGACCAGTGTTGAGAGCCTCTCGATGAAGAGTCTGCCTTAGGCCTCAACAGATTGGCTAGCAAAGGTGGAATTCCCAATAAGAACATATCATTCACATTGGCTTGATCTGTAGAGTTTAAATATCAGGGTGAAGTAGTTGGATGGTCTTCAAATTCACTGATAATAGGCAGATTATCAGTGATCCACTTAAAGCAACCAATATTGCAACCATTCAAGGTGCTGCCCAGAGACACGTCCCTAATTATATCTTTTTTTACCACCAGTGGTTTAGTTAGATTAACTGTTTCTATTATCAAATTGTACATATATAATAAAATCTGCATGTCCATTTTATATTGTACACATTCGTTTTTATCCTAATATTGCTTCTTTGTTAGTGCACTCTTATTCTTTTTTGCATATAATAAATTGTTTTTAAAGCAATGTTTAAGTACAGTGTTAGGTTATGATGCCAAGCGTTTGGAATTGTTGTCCTTTAATATAATGTTGTCTCTTACATATCCTGTTGTTTTTGTTCTCCCATGGCTTACGAAACTTAATGCCTCTGATGATATAGAGTATTCAGCAAGTTTATTTCACCTTCAGTTACTTTAAACAAAATTGTCATATATATATATATATATATATATATATGCCAGTTATATACACTATCTAAAGATTAACATTTGGACAGAGTTAAGATTCCACCAGATGACCAAGTGTCCTAGGATGTTTTCGTTAAGAAGGATGCCAATGTATTAGCTTCACATCATATATATAGAATTTACAAAATAAAAAGAAAGGGCACTCTCATAGTGTAGTATCTCTGAGTACCAAAATGACAATGAATTAATTATTGTAATAATAGGTGCCAGATACGCAGTTTGGAATAGCTAAGGTAATGGAGTTTACCTGCTGCGACAATAGTGAAAAACAAAATCAGACCATGCAGATATAATCCAAAAGATTATTCTTAATTAAATATGGGTCACTCACTTCTAAATATAACAGGCATTTTGTAAAATATTTTAAAGGTATTTAGAACCATATTATCAAATTAACCCAAACTATATCTAAACCCAGATGCTGCTCCTGATATACCTTAACTAACCAGAGGCATATGTGTGTGTGTGTGTGTGGGGGGGGGGGGGGGCTGGTGGTACTGGGTGCAAGGCAGCAAAGTTAAATTTGAAGAAGAAAATCAAAGAAAAAGTAACACCCTTATAGCACTCACTTTTAACACTGTATACACAAACAGTATCAAACAACAAAGGAAATGCTCTGAGATAAAACATAACTTTTAATTATTACTTTAAAACAGTATATATAATACTGAAGATTAAAAACAATTAAAACACAAAACTATTGTCTCTTCAATGAGACCAGGGGTAAAGCATCCATTAGTATATGAGGAGACATCAAAAACTGAATAGAAGACCCATTGTGTTAGACAGTTCAAGTCAAAATGAGTCCTAGATGAAACAGACTATGATTTTGTGAAATCCAAAAGTTGGGATATAGCCTGATCTGTCGATCTAAGATCTAACACAAATATTGTTTCAAAAAGATTAAAGGCATAGTCCTATTCAGTATAACAATTCATAACTATATTTACTATGTCAGTATCCAAAGCCACATCCGGTAGAGCATCTATTCTGCTGCATTTATGTCATAGTTGTATGTGACCTAGACATTATGCTTCAATAAGTGTTATTTAAATGCTCTTATGCATTGATGCACGCATCACTCCCACTAAATGAGGACTGACTTTAACTTGCTACCAGTTATATCCATTAGGAGTGTGTATACATTCAGATAGATTACGAGTTTTGCGTTATGAGTGAAAAAGCATTGTTATGGCCCATAATGCTGCTTTTTCCCTAATGCCGCTATTACAAGTCTTGTCGGTATAGCTGCACCGCAGACCTTTTTGGCCGTCACGCAACGTTAGTACCGCACTTTTTAAAAAAGTCCTTTTTCAATTGGACTTCCATAGCGTCTGTATTACGAGTTTGCCTGGGAGGCCAAAAAGTGAGCGGTACAGCCTAAACCACAAGATCCGTACCGCCATCTAAAGTTAGTAGTTATGAGTTTTATGTTACAAAGCTGTAGCATAAAACTCATAGGTAAATTGTTACAAAGTACACTAACACCCATAAACTCCCTATTAACCCCTAAACTAAGGCCCTCCCGCACCGCAAACACTATAATAAAATTATTAACCCCTAATCTGCCACTCCGGACATCGCCACCACTATTATTAACCCCTAATCTGCCGTCCGCCCACACCACCGCAATAAAAAACCTATTAACCACTAAACCACAAGCCCCCCACAACGAAATATACTTAAATAAATAATTAACCCCTAAACCTTTGGCCTCCCACATCACTAACTCTACATAAATATATTAACCCCTAATCCTAACCCTAACGTAAGCCTAAGCCTAACACCCCCTAACTTAAATATAATTAAAATAAATCTAAATAAACCTTACAATTATTACCTAAATAATTCCTTCTTAAAACTAAATACAAACTTACCTGTAAAAAAAAAACTTTAACGCCTAGATTTAGAGTTCCACGTTAGCCGTCAAAACCAGCGTTAGGGGGTCCTAACGCTGGTTTTGGCCTACCGCTGGTATTTAGAGTCTTGTAGGTAAGGGTCTAACGCTCACTTTCCAGCCGCGACTTTTCCATACCGCAGATCCCCTTACGTCAATTGCGTATCCTATCTTTTCAATGGGATCTTTCTAACGCCGGTATTTAGAGTCTTGGCTGAGTGAGCATTAGAAATCTAACGACAAGACTCCAGCCACAGAAAAAAGCCAGGAGTTAAGAGCTTTCTGGGCTAATGCTGGTTCATAAAGCTCTTAACTACTGTGCTCTAAAGTACACTAACACCCATAAACTACCTATGTACCCCTAAACTGAGGCCCCCCACATCGCCGCCACTCTATTACATTTTTGTAACCCCTAATCTGCCGACCGCACACCGCCGCAACCTACATTATCCCTATGTACCCCTAATCTGCTGCCCCTAACATTGACGACCCCTACATAATATTTATTACCCCCTAATCTGCCCCCCCCCAACGTCACCGCTACCTACCTACAATTATTAACCCCTAATCTGCCGACCGGACCTCACCGATACTATAATAAATGTATTAACCCCTAATCCGCCTCACTCCCGCCTCAAAACCCCTATAATAAATAGTATTAACCCCTAATCTGCCCTCCCTAACATCGCCGACACCTAACTTCAAGTATTAACCCCTAATCTGCCGACCGGACCTCGCCGCTACTCTAATAAATTTATTAACCCCTAAAGCTAAGTCTAACCCTAACACTAACACCCCCCTAAGTTAAATATAATTTTATTCTAACTAATTAAAATAATTCTTATTAAATAAATTAATCCTATTTAAAGCTAAATTCTTACCTGTAAAATAAACCCTAATATAGCTACAATATAAATAATAATTATATTGTAGCTATTTTAGGATTAATATTTATTTTACAGGCAACTTTGTATTTATTTTAACTAGGAACAATAGCTATTAAATAGTTAATAACTATTTAATAGCTACCTAGTTAAAATAATTACAAAATTACCTGTAAAATAAATCCTAACCTAAGTTACAATTAAACCTAACACTACACTATCAATCCAATCCAATCAGAATTAAGGTAGGAAAAATCTGATTGGCTGATTGAATCAGCCAATCAGATTCAAGTTCAATCGGATTGGCTGATCCAATCAGCCAATCAGATTGAGCGTGCATTCTATTGGCTGATCGGAACAGCCAATAGAATGCAAGCTCAATCTGATTGGCTGATTGGATCAGCCAATCCGATTGAACTTGAATCTGATTGGCTGATTCAATCAGCCAATCAGATTTTTCCTACCTTAATTCTGATTGGCTGATAGAATCCTATCAGCCAATTGGAATTCGAGGGACGCCATCTTGGATGACATCATTTAAAGGAACCTTCATTCGCACTTAGGACGTGGTTAGAAGAGGATGGATCCGCTTCGGCTGCTTCAAGATGGTCCCGCTCCGCAACGGATGGAAGAAGATGCCGCTTGGATGAAGACGTTTGCTGGTCCGGATCTCCTCTTCTTGCCGGATAGGATGAAGACTTCGGAGCCTCTTCTGGACCTCTTCTTGCCGGATAGGATGAAGACTTCGGACCCTCTTCTGGACGGATTGGTGATACCCGGCGTGGTGAAGACAAGGTAGATCTTCAGGGGCTTAGTGTTAGGTTTTTTAAGGGGGGTTTGGGTTAGATTAGGGGTATGTGGGTGGTGGGTTGTAATGTTGGGGGGGTATTGTATGTTTTTTTTACAGGCAAAAGAGCAGAATTCTTTGGGGCAAGCCCCACAAAAGGCCCTTTTAAGGTAAAAGAGCTGTAAAATATTTATTTTAGAATAGGGTAGTGCATTTTTTTTATTTTGGGGGGCTTTGTTATTTTTTTCGGGGGCTTAGAGTAGGTGTAATTAGTTTAAAATTCTTGTAATCTTTTTTTATTTTTTGTAATTTAGTGTTTTTTTTTTTGTAATTTAGTGTTTGTTTGTTTTTGTAATTTAGTTTAGTTGATTTAATTGTAGATAATTGTAGGTAGTTTATTTAATTAATTTATTGATAGTGTAGTGTTTAATTGTAATTTAGGTTAGGATTTATTTTACAGGTAATTTTGTAATTATTTTAACTAGATAGCTATTAAATAGTTATTAACTATTTAATAGCTATTGTACCTAGTTAAAATAAATACAAAGTTGCCTGTAAAATAAATATTAATCCTAAAATAGCTACGATATAATTATTATTTATATTGTAGCTATATTAGGGTTTATTTTACAGGTAAGTATTTAGCTTTAAATAGGATTAATTTATTTAATAAGAATTATTTTATTTCGTTAGAATAAAATTATATTTAACTTAGGGGGGTGTTAGGGTTAGGGTTAGACTTAGCTTTAGGGGTTAATACATTTATTAGAGTAGCGGCGAGGTCCAGTCGGCAGATTAGGGGTTAATAATTGTAGGTAGGTGGCGGCGACGTTGGGGGCGGCAGATTAGGGGTTAATGAATATAATATAGGGGTCGGCGGTGTTAGGGGCAGCAGATTAGGGGTACATAGGGATAACGTAGGTTGCGGCGGTGTACGGAGCGGCAGATTAGGGGTTAAAAATAATATGCAGGGGTCAGCGATAGCGGGGGCGGCAGATTAGGGGTTAATAAGTGTAAGGTTAGGGGTGTTTAGACTCGGGGTACATGTTAGGGTGTTAGGTGCAGACTTAGAAAATGTTTCCCCATAGGAAACAATGGGGCTGCGTTAGGAGCTGAACGCTGCTTTTTCGCAGGTGTTAGGTTTTTTTCCGCTCAAACTGCCCCATTGTTTCCTATGGGGGAATCGTGCACGAGCATGTTTTTTAAGCTGGCCGCGTCCGTAAGCAACGCTGGTATTTAGAGTTGCAGTGGCGGTAAATATGCCTGTACGCTCCCTTTTTGGAGCCTAACGCAGCCCTAACGCAGCCCTTCAGTGAACTCTATATACCAGCGTTGTTTAAAAGGTGCAGGGGAAAAAAACATGCGTAGCTAACGCACCCCTTCTAACACAAAACTCTAAATCTAGGAGTAAGATAGCTACAAAATAACTAATAGTTATATTGTAGCTATCTTAGGTTTTATTTTGATTTCACAGGTAAGTTTGTATTTATTTTAACTAGGTAGACTAGTTAGTAAATAGTTATTAACTATTTACTAGCTACCTAGTTAAAATAAATACAAAGTTACCTGTAAAATAAAACCTAACCTGCCCTACACTAAAACCTAATATTACAATAAAATAAAATAAATTAAATTATTAAAATACAATTTTCTAAGTTACAAAAACACTAAATTACAAAAAATAAAAACAAAATTATGAAAAAATAAAAACAAATTACCCCTAATCTAATAGCCCTATCAAAATAAAAAAGCCCCCACAAAATAATAAACCCTAGCCTACACTAAACTGCCAATGGCCCTTAAAAGGGCTTTTTGCGGGGCATTGCCCCCAAAAAATCAGCTCTTTTACCTTTAAAAAAAAAAATACAAACACCCCCAACAGTAAAACCCACCATAAACCTAAGCTAAACATTGCCCTGAAAAAGGCATTTGGATGGGCACTGCCCTTAAAAGGGCATTTAGCTCTTTTATATTGCCCAAAACCCTAACCTAACAAAAAACCCACCCAAAAAAACCCTTAAAAAGACCTAACACTAACCCCCGACGATCCACTTACAGTTATCGAAGCCCGGACATCCATCCTCATGCAGCCGGCGAAGTCCTCATCCAAACGGCAAGAAGTCTTCATCCAGATGGCATCTTCTATCTTCATCCATCCGGGGCGGAGCGGGTCCATCTTCAAGACATCCAACGCAGAGCATCCTCTTCTTACAGTCGTCGCTGGAAAATGATGATGGCGTCCTTTACATTCCTATTGGCTGAAAATGTTCTATAAGCCAATAGGAATTAAAGGGGAAAAAATCATATTTGCTGTTCCAATCAGCCAATAGGATTGAGCTCGTATTCTATTGGCTGTTACAATCATATCGCCCGCGCATGCCTGCTTTTTGTAAACTTGTAATAGCAGCGCTATAGGGCGGTGAAATAATGCCGCTCAAAACTCATAATCTAACTGAAAGTGAGTAATTTACCTCATTACTTCTGGTTTTATGGTTATACAACTTACCTTCTATTGCAATGATGCGAAAAACCTGCAGTATTATTGTCACAAACAAAAAACAGCTGGGGATCATTGTTAAATAGGTTGATTTCTCATATGAAAACCTAATAAAAAAACAGAAACTAATTAAATCCTGTGTAAGAAGAATACTTGGTTTTACGTAATAAATCATTTTATTTATATTACATTTACTAAAGTGATTAAAAGTCACAATAAAATAAATGATGACTAATAACAAACATTTATTTGCAAGTTACCAAATACACTGCTTTTCTGTTAAAAACTGATGTTATCTTAGCTCAAAGATAGCTAAATTATGTGGGTATTCACAGATTATTCACCACATTTACATCCTATCAGATATTTGTGTATCTATATATTATTGTCATGTTTTAAAACTTTAAAACTTTCATTATATATCATGAAATAAATATACTGTATATCTATAATGCTAGATAGAATACTATTATAATACTAGAGGTTGCTTGAGGTTGTGGATCGCAACTGCAGGAAAACGGGAAAATTGTAGCTTGTTTCCCTGGTGTAGCTAGTGGTTACTTTGTATGTTGTTAACAGAGCAACTGCTACTGAGGCTTTTGCTTTTCATATATATATATATATATATATATATATATATATATATATATATATATATATATAATAGTAACAAAAACTTGCACTCACTGGACTTTTTCAAACACCAAAAAAAATGTTTTAATGTAATGTTTCGGAGACAAAGTATCCCCTTCTTCAGAAAAAGGTGAAATGGCAAAACAAGCAGTATAAAAAGACAAACAAAGTGATAACCCCTCCCCCCAATTAAGACAAAAAAACGCCAAAAAGGTAGTCCTGACAACCACTCCAAACACAGTGTCAGTATTGCAAAACCAAACAATTAATTTTAACAACTAGTTTGCAAAATTCAATGATCAAGTGATAAAGATTCAATGATCAAGTGATAAAAATTCAAAAGTGAAGCACTATATAAATGTGAAACCATAATTAAAATCTATATATACACATATCCAACTTATATGGAGTAATAAATTCAAAATAATAATAGATTTTATATTCACACGCATATCACATTCCAAAACAGTTTGGTGGGGAAACTGCGTAGTAAATAAATTGGGAAGCCCATACTCACATACAAACATACATATCTCACTGTTTGATCGTTCACATGTCAGGGACTGTGTGCATGCACAACATAATGGGGTTAAAGAATAAGAGAGGTGAGTACTTCCTATGAACAATCACATAACGCCTATTTCAAAGCTCTAATGTACACTTACTGCGTAAAAATGGGTTTCTAAGGCTGGAACAATCATCCAAGTCCGGTAATACCGAATACCGGAAGGACAGGGGCGTATAGTGACGTCACGTTACCAAGGCAATGGCAAAAGCGTGGTGCGCACACTGCGCATGCGCGGACCGCAAAGGAAAGTAAACAGAGGACAAAAAGTGAAAAGAACCTATGTGGGTTAAGAGCCCAAACACACAGGATGTTGTACCACAGTTCACACCCAGTATAGCTTAGTGAGTAACATTGCTAATCTCACACTTGTATACACAGCAGCGCCACTATACAGGGGGGGGGGGGAAACAAGAGGTCCTGATTAACAGATTAATTTAATAGGACTACATAAACCGATGGGACAGTGCAAGCAATGGACAATATAATACAGTTGTCACCACAAGTGGTAGGGCACAAACTTAAAAGATAGGACCAAACAAATTCTAAAACGTAAAAAAGATTTATAAAGTAGGTGATGAACCAACATGCAAAGGGGACAAAAATAATGGGAAAAAAGGGAACAAAACACAATAAACCATCTGTTGATATGCATCAAGTCTAGACTTAGAACAATTGTGTGAGTACTGAAAATTTGGGGATCAACAAGCAAGTAAAGTAGTGAATAACTAGTCCCCACATAAACAGACAGAGGGAAACCATAGTATAAAAAGTTAACACTCACACGCGTCCACGCGTCTCAACCTAATTCAAGAATGGGTCTGGACTTTCACTTTTGTAAAAAATGGAACATGGCCCTCTGGATTAAGACCCTCAAACAATAGGTCCATAGACAATTATTCTGATGTAGAAATTACAAATTACAAAAAGCAGTGCCAATCTACCACAGTGTTGAGTCCATTTGGTTGTGTTGTCTTCAGGTGATGGATCCATCTCGCTTCAGTTTGCAATAGAATCGTGTTGCGGTCACCTCCACGTCTCAGTGGAGGGATGTGATCAATCAGAATGAAACGTAAGTCATTCACTGTATGTCCAGCTTCAACAAAGTGTCTGGCCACCGGTTGATCACTTTTCTTATTTTTTAATGCTATCCTGATGGCCGACCTGTGGTTAGCAAACCTTGTCCTGGCATCATCAGTCGTTTTACTGACATAAAAACGCCCACAGCAACAGTTCAGAAGATAAACCACGTGTGTGGTTGTACACGTGATGAAGTGTCTAATCTTGAATCTCTTGTTGGTATGAGGATGGGCAAATGTTGGACCCGTCAACATGGAGCTGCAAGTTGTGCAGCCAGTACACCTATAGCAGCCATTCTTCTTCTTCCGCTGTAGCCAGTTAGATGGTGTGTAGCAATGTGCTGGATCTGTGATCATAAGAGCATCTTTCAAGTTCCTGTTACGCTTGAATCCCACTCTAGGATGTTCCCACTCCTCGAATGGGAGGGAAGGATCACTCTTGATTATATGCCAATGTTGGTTGAGGCTTGCACCGATCTCCCTCATGGATGGACTATATGTAGTAGTAAAGGTAAGTCTTCTTATGTCACTTCGAGGTGTCATGTGCCCCCCTGGTTCCAAGTTAGTGACTTCATCCATGTTCTTGTTAATGAGGTGAGAGTTGTAGCCCCTCTGTTTGAATTTCTCAGCCATCACTGTAAGTTGTGTTGACATCAAATCGGGTTCGCTGTTATTCCTTACTACCATTAGAAGTTGGGCTTTAGGAATCGCCCTCAGCAGACTGTTTGGGTGGCTGCTGCTTGCGTGGAGCAGTGAGTTCCGGTCTGTGGGTTTACAGAATAATGCAGTGCCCAGGTGTTGTTGGCCTTTTTTAAAAATCCTCAAATCAAGAAATTCAATTGATATTTCCTGCATGTTAAGTTTGAACTTCACTGGGTTGTCAAGTGTGTTGAGCTGGTCAAACCAACCTTGTAGACTCTCAGATGAACCACTCCAGATAATAAAGAGGTCGTCTATGTAACGACGATAATATTTCACCTCAGGTTTATCATAAATTCCCATGACCGTTGTTTCATAATTATCCATGAATATATTGGCCAGGGATGGGGCCACATTCGATACCATGGCAGTTCCAGCTATTTGCTGGTAGAATGAATTCTCAAATCTGAAGTAATTCAGTCGCAAACACAAATCCAACAGCTCTATGAGAAACTCTCTAGGGGGACCAATATAAGGATACCGGTCAAGTGCCTCCGAAACACACTTTTTACCTCTTTCATGGGGGATGATGGTGTATAGGCTATTCACATCAGCTGTAGCCAAGATCCATGAATCGTCCACTTCTACTTCTGTCAGGTCCAGTATTAGTTGTGAAGAATCACGGAGATAGGACCGTATGTTTTTAACAAGTGGTTGAAGGAAGTAATCCACAAACACTGCCAATTTTGATGTAATGGAGTTTTGTGCAGAGACTATAGGTCTCCCAGGTGGTGTCCTCATGTCCTTGTGAATTTTAGGTAGTGTGTAGAGTATTGGGCAAGATGGAAATTCCACTTCCAAGAATTTCATGGTGTTTTCATCAATCCACCCAGTTGTGAAGCCATTATCGTCGTTACATAGACGACCTCTTTATTATCTGGAGTGGTTCATCGGAGAGTCTACAAGGTTGGTTTGACCAGCTCAACACACTTGACAACCCAGTGAAGTTCAAACTTAACATGCAGGAAACATCAATTGAATTTCTTGATTTGAGGATTTTTAAAAAAGGCCAACGACACCAGGGCACTGCATTATTCTGTAAACCCACAGACCGGAACTCACTGCTCCACGCGAGCAGCAGCCACCCAAACAGTCTGCTGAGGGCGATTTCTAAAGCCCAATTTCTAAGGGTAGTAAGGAATAACAGCGAACCCGATTTGATATCAACACAAATTACAGCGATGGCTGAGAAATTCAAACAGAGGGGCTACAACTCTCACCTCATTAACAAGAACATGGATGAAGTCACTAACTTGGAACCAGGGGGGCACATGACACCTCAAAGTGACATAAGAAGACTTACCTTTACTACTACATATAGTCCATCCATGAGGGAGATCGGTGCAAGCCTCAACCAACATTGGCATATCATCAAGAGTGATCCTTCCCTCCCATTCGAGGAGTGGGAACATCCTAGAGTGGGATTCAGGCGTAACAGGAACTTGAAAGATGCTCTTATGATCATGGATCCAGCACATTGCTACACACCATCTAACTGGCTACAGCAGAAGAAGAAGAATGGCTGCTATATGTGTACTGGCTGCACAACTTGCAGCTCCATGTTGATGGGTCCAACATTTGCCCATCCTCATACCAACAAGAGATTCAAGATTAGACACTTCATCACGTGTACAACCACACACGTGGTTTATCTTCTGAACTGTTGCTGTGGGCGTTTTTATGTCGGTAAAACGACTGATGACACCAGGACAAGGTTTGCTAACCACAGGTCGGCCATCAGGATAGCATTGAAAAATAAGAAAAGTGATCAACCGGTGGCCAGACACTTTGTTGAAGCTGGACATACAGTGAATGACTTACGTTTCATTCTGATTGATCACATCCCTCCACTGAGACGTGGAGGTGACCGCAACATGATTCTATTGCAAACTGAAGTGAGATGGATCCATCGCCTGAAGACAACACAACCAAATGGACTCAACACTGTGGTAGATTGGCACTGCTTTTTGTAATTTGTAATTTCTACATAAGAAGAATTGTCTATGGACTTATTGTTTGAGGGTCTTATTCCCGAGGGCCATGTTCCATTTTTTACAAAAGTGAGAGTCCATCCATTTTTTACAAAAATGAGAGTCCAGACCCATTCTTGAATTAGGTTGAGACGTGTGGACGCGTGTGAGTGTTACCTTTTTATACTATAGTTTCCCTCTGTCTGTGTATGTGGGGACTAGTTATTAACTACTTTACTTGCTTGTTGATCCCCAAATTTTCAGTACTCACACAACTGTTCTATGTCTAGACTTGATGCATGCCAACAGATGGTTTATTGTGTTTTGTTCCCTTTTTTCCCATTATTTTTGTCCCCTATGCATGATGGTTCATCACCTACTTTATAAATCTTTTTTACGTTTTAGAATTTGTTTGGTCCTATCTTTTAAGTTTGTGCCCTACCAATTGTGGTGACAACTGTATTATATTGTCCATTGCTTGCACTGTCCCATCGGTTTATGTAGTCCTATTAAATTAATCTGTTAATCAGGACCTCTTGTTTCCCCCCCCCTGTATAGTGGCGCTGCTGTGTATACAAGTGTGAGATTAGCGATGTTACTCACTAAGCTATACTGGGTGTGAACTGTGGTACAACATCCTATGTGTTTGGGCTCTTAGTCCACATAGGTTCTTTTCACTTTTTGTCCTCTGTTTACTTTCCTTTGCGGTCCGAGCATGCGCAGTGTGCGCACCACGCTTTTGCCATTGCCTTGGTAACGTGACGTCACTATACGCCCCTGTCCTTCCGGTATTCGGTATTACCGGACTTGGATGATTGTTCCAGCCTTAGAAACCCATTTTTTACACAGTAAGTGTACATTAGAGCTTTGAAATAGGCGTTATGTGATTGTTCATAGGAAGTACTCATCTCCCTTATTCTTTAACCCCATTATGTTGTGCATGCACACAGTCCCTGACATGTGAATGATCAAACAGTGAGATATGTATGTTTGTATGTGAGTATGGGCTTCCCAATTTATTTACTACGCAGTTTCCCCACCAAACTGTTTTGGAATGTGATATGCGTGTGAATATCAAATCTATTATTATTTTGAATTTATTACTCCATATAAGTTGGATATGTGTATATATAGATTTTAATTATGGTTTCACATTTATATAATGCTTCACTTTTGAATTTTTATCACTTGATCATTGAATCTTTATCACTTGATCATTGAATTTTGCAAACTAGTTGTTTAAATTAATTGTTTGGTTTCGCAATACTGACACTGTGTTTGGAGTGGTTGTCATGACTACCATTTTGGCGGTTTTTTGTCTTAATTGGGGGAGGGGTTATCACTTTGTTTGTCTTTTTATACTGCTTATTTTGCCATTTCACCTTTGTCTGAGGAAGGGGATACTTTGTCTCCGAAACGTTACATTAAAAATTTTTTTTTGGTGTTTGAAAAAGTCCAGTGAGTGCAAGTTTTTGTTACTATTATCTACTACCCACTAGCACCCTGGCTGATGAAATTTGAAGTGAGAGTGCTCATCCTGGAACTATATATATATATATATATATATATATATATATATATATATATATATATAGTTTAATTCTAAACTATCACTCAGAATTAGGGAGCTGGATGTTGCATATTAACTGATATTAATATTATTTTGAATATATGCTGTGTATGTCCCTTTTAGGAACTTCTAGGTATTGTATATTTAGTATTCAGTCTTTCCAGTTAGGAATTGGGAATGTGTCCAGCAAGGTTGGCAGGAAATGAGAGTAGCCGGAATATTAGTAGAGAAAACTCAGCAGCTTTAGGCCTAGATTTAGAGTTCGGCGGTAAAAGGGCTGTTAACGCTCCGCGGGTTTTTTTCTGGCCGCACCATAAATTTAACTCTGGTATCGAGAGTTCAAACAAATGCTGCGTTAGGCTCCAAAAAAGGAGCGTAGAGCATTTATACCGCAAATGCAACTCTCGATACCAGAGTTGCTTACGGACGCGGCCGGCATCAAAAACGTGCTCGTGCACGATTCTCCCATAGGAAACAATGGGGCTGTTTGAGCTGAAAAAAAACCTAACACCTGCAAAAAAGCAGCGTTCAGCTCCTAACGCAGCCCCATTGTTTCCTATGGGGAAACACCTCCTAAGTCTGCACCTAACACCCTAACATGTACCCCGAGTCTAAACACCCCTAACCTTACACTTATTAACCCCTAATCTGCCGCCCCCGCTATCGCTGACCCCTGCATTACACTTTTAACCCCTAATCTGCCGCTCCGTAAACCGCCGCCACCTACGTTATCCCTATGTACCCCTAATCTGCTGCCCTAACATCGCCGACCCCTATGTTATATTTATTAACCCCTAATCTGCCCCCCACATCGTCGCCGACACCTGCCTACACTTATTAACCCCTAATCTGCCGAGCGGACCGCACCGCTACTATAATAAAGTTATTAACCCCTAATCCGCCTCACTAACCCTATCATAAATAGTATTAACCCCTAATCTGCCCTCCCTAACATCGCCGACACCTACCTTCAATTATTAACCCCTAATCTGCCGACCGGAGCTCACCGCTATTCTAATAAATGTATTAACCCCTAAAGCTAAGTCTAACCCTAACACTAACACCCCCCTAAGTTAAATATAATTTTTATCTAACGAAATAAATTAACTCTTATTAAATAAATGATTCCTATTTAAAGCTAAATACTTACCTGTAAAATAAATCCTAATATAGCTACAATATAAATTATAATTATATTATAGCTATTTTAGGATTAATATTTATTTTACAGGCAACTTTGTAATTATTTTAACCAGGTACAATAGCTATTAAATAGTTAAGAACTATTTAATAGTTACCTAGTTAAAATAATAACAAATTTACCTGTAAAATAAATCATAACCTAAGATATAATTAAACCTAACACTACCCTATCAATAAAATAATTAAATAAACTACCTACAATTACCTACAATTAACCTAACACTACACTATCAATAAATTAATTAAACACAATTGCTACAAATAAATAAAATTAAATAAACTATCTAAAGTACAAAAAATAAAAAAGAACTAAGTTACAGAAAATAATAAAATATTTACAAACATAATAAAAATATTACAACAATTTTAAACTAATTACACCTACTCTAAGCCCCCTAATAAAATAACAAAGCCCCCCAAAATAAAAAATTCCCTACCCTATTCTAAAATACAAATATTACAAGCTCTTTTACCTTACCAGCCCTGAACAGGGCCCTTTGCGGGGCATGCCCCAAGAATTTCAGCTCTTTTGCCTGTAAAAAAAAACATACAATACCCCCCCCCAACATTACAACCCACCACCCACATACCCCTAATCTAACCCAAACCCCCCTTAAATAAACCTAACACTACCCCCCTGATGATCTTCCTACCTTGTCTTCACCATGCCAGGTTCACCGATCCGTCCTGGCTCCAAGATCTTCATCCAACCCAAGCGTGGGCTAGACATCCACTGAAGAAGTCCAGAAGAGGGTCCAAAGTCTTCCTCCTATCCGGCAAGAAGAGGACATCCGGACCGGCAAACATCTTCTCCAAGCGGCATCTTCTATCTTCTTCCATCCGATGACGACCGGCTCCATCTTGAAGACCTCCAGCGCGGATCCATCCTCTTCTTCCGACGACTAGACGACGAATGACGGTTCCTTTAAGGGACGTCATCCAAGATGGCGTCCCTCGAATTCCGATTGGCTGATAGGATTCTATCAGCCAATCGGAATTAAGGTAGGAATTTTCTGATTGGCTGATGGAATCAGCCAATCAGAATATAGTTCAATCCGATTGGCTGATCCAATCAGCCAATCAGATTGAGCTCGCATTCTATTGGCTGATCGGAACAGCCAATAGAATGCGAGCTCAATCTGATTGGCTGATTGGATCAGCCAATCGGATTGAACTATATTCTGATTGGCTGATTCCATCAGCCAATCAGAAAATTCCTACCTTAATTCCGATTGGCTGATAGAATCCTATCAGCCAATCGGAATTCGAGGGACGCCATCTTGGATGACGTCCCTTAAAGGAACCGTCATTCGTCGTCTAGTCGTCGGAAGAAGAGGATGGATCCGCGCTGGAGGTCTTCAAGATGGAGCCGGTCGTCATCGGATGGAAGAAGATAGAAGATGCCGCTTGGAGAAGATGTTTACCGGTCCGGATGTCCTCTTCTTGCCGGATAGGAGGAGACTTTGGACCCTCTTCTGGACTTCTTCAGTGGATGTCTAGCCCACGCTTGGGTTGGATGAAGATCTTGGAGCCAGGACGGATCGGTGAACCTGGCATGGTGAAGACAAGGTAGGAAGATCATCAGGGGGGTAGTGTTAGGTTTATTTAAGGGGGGTTTGGGTTAGATTAGGGGTATGTGGGTGGTGGGTTGTAATGTTGGGGGGGGGTATTGTATGTTTTTTTTTACAGGCAAAAGAGCTGAAATTCTTGGGGCATGCCCCGCAAAGGGCCCTGTTCAGGGCTGGTAAGGTAAAAGAGCTTGTAATATTTGTATTTTAGAATAGGGTAGGGAATTTTTTATTTTGGGGGGCTTTGTTATTTTATTAGGGGGCTTAGAGTAGGTGTAATTAGTTTAAAATTGTTGTAATATTTTTATTATGTTTGTAAATATTTTATTATTTTCTGTAACTTAGTTCTTTTTTATTTTTTGTACTTTAGATAGTTTATTTAATTTTATTTATTTGTAGCAATTGTGTTTAATTAATTTATTGATAGTGTAGTGTTAGGTTAATTGTAGGTAATTGTAGGTAGTTTATTTAATTATTTTATTGATAGGGTAGTGTTAGGTTTAATTATATCTTAGGTTATGATTTATTTTACAGGTAAATTTGTTATTATTTTAACTAGGTAACTATTAAATAGTTCTTAACTATTTAATAGCTATTGTACCTGGTTAAAATAATTACAAAGTTGCCTGTAAAATAAATATTAATCCTAAAATAGCTATAATATAATTATAATTTATATTGTAGCTATATTAGGATTTATTTTACAGGTAAGTATTTAGCTTTAAATAGGAATCATTTATTTAATAAGAGTTAATTTATTTCGTTAGATAAAAATTATATTTAACTTAGGGGGGTGTTAGTGTTAGGGTTAGACTTAGCTTTAGGGGTTAATCCATTTATTAGAATAGCGGTGAGCTCCGGTCGGCAGATTAGGGGTTAATAAGTGTAGGTAGGTGTCGGCGACGTTGTGGGGGGCAGATTAGGGGTTAATAAATATAACATAGGGGTCGGCGATGTTAGGGGTAGCAGATTAGGGGTACATAGGGATAACGTAGGTGGCGGCGATTTGCGGTCGGAAGATTAGGGGTTAATTATTTTAAGTAGCTTGCGGCGACGTTGTGGGGGGCAAGTTAGGGGTTAATAGATATAATACAGGGGTCGGCGGTGTTAGGGGCAGCAGATTAGGGGTACATAAGTATAACGTAGGTGGCGGTCGGCAGATTAGGGGTTAAAAATTTTAATCGAGTGGCGGCGATGTGGGGGGAGCTCGGTTTAGGGGTACATAGGTAGTTTATGGGTGTTAGTGTACTTTAGGGTACAGTAGTTAAGAGCTTTATAAACCGGCGTTAGCCAGAAAGCTCTTAACTCCTGCTATTTTCAGGCGGCTGGAATCTTGTCGTTAGAGCTCTAACGCTCACTGCAGAAACGACTCTAAATACCGGCGTTAGGAAGATCCCATTGAAAAGATAGGCTACGCAAATGGCGTAGGGGGATCTGCGGTATGGAAAAGTCGCGGCTGTAAAGTGAGCGTTAGACCCTTTAATCACTGACTCCAAATACCAGCGGGCGCCCAAAACCAGCGTTAGGAGCCTCTAACGCTGGTTTTGACGGCTACCGCCGAACTCTAAATCTAGGCCTTAGAAAGGAGAAGTCACACAGCGTGGAACGGCCTCTGCAACTATGGGAAGCTGACTGAAGCAGCCGGAGTATCAGCAGGTGTATCGGTGAGTTTGGCTTCCCTGTAACAGCTGAGATGATGAATGTGTGGCGTGTGAAGCAATTGGGAGCTGAGAGCAGATCCGTTTGCGAGGAAGCGGGTAACTCAGGGAGGATCAAGTAGGCTGAGAGATCCAGCTGAAAAGATGGTGTGTATTGAACACGCTAGTAACAAACTAATGTTATAGGATGTAGTGAGATCCGGACTTGAAAAGATTGCTGGAAACAACTGATTGTAGCGGAGGCTACAGAGGAAATGGCAAAACGTTAGTGAACCACGAAAGGTTCAATTTGGCTTGTATTTCTTAGGGTTATTGAAGAGAGGTTCTTCTAGTAAAAACGAATGAATATTGAAGCAGTGAAAAAGGGGGCGTGCCCAAATTAAATAACCTGTGAGGATAGGTGAAGCTGAGAATTTAAAGAAACAGTATTACCTGAGTAGGGAAAAGAACCAACAGATAGAGATGGTTAGCAATCCCTGACATATTCCCTTCCTCAGGGCAGCTGCCCTGAAGATGTAAATCTCGGACGATACGGATAACGTCTATGGAAGAGGGAAACAAGTCGAGGGGCCTGAACATATGTAGAAGGTTCCCAGGAGTCCTCATCTGAATTATACCCTTTCCAACTAATTAAATACTGGAGCACCCCTTTATGAATTCTTGAATCCATAACAGAATCAACTTCAAACTCCTGATCACACTCCGTCAAGTTATCAGGCTGAACTATCTCCCTGCCGTGCCATGTCTCTTGGTAGGGTTTGAGAAGAGAGACATGAAAGGTGGGATGTAGACGGTAGGAGGAAGACAAATCAAGGGTTATTGCATTCTCATTGATTATCTTAGATATCGGTAATCGTCCGATGAAGGTTACACTGAGTTTCTTGCTTGGTGTTTTAAGTTTGATGTGCTTGGTAGACAACGATACCTTATCCCCTACCTTGTATGAGGGTGGAGGACATCTTCAAGAGTCATAATAGCGTTTTTGGGTCAACTGGGCTTCCGCAATGTTGTGTCTAAGGAGCTGAAAGAGATCTTGAAAAGTATTAGTGGTGTCATCTACCTGAGGACATGAGGTTTCCATTTGAGGATGTAGTTGGAATGTGGGGTGGAATCCATAATTTGCATAGAATGGAGATTTTTTAATGGTTGAGTTCTCTGAATTGTTGTAGGCGTATTCGGCCATTGGTAGGTTTTGACTCCAGAGGTTCTGTTGATATGAGCCTTAACAGCGGATATACTGCTCCAACCACTGGTTAACTCACTCTGTTTGACCGTTAGTCTAAGGGTGGAAAGATGCACTGTAGCGATGTTCCACCTGCATGTTTTTACATAAATGTTTCCAGAAACGGGAAGTGAATTGTGTCCCCCTATCGGATGATGTGGGTAACTTGTTATAGGGGATGAAATGGGACATGGGTCAGGAGTTTGACAACCACTAAAATGGTATTGTGATTGTTCGAGTTAGGTAGTTCTACTATGAAGTCCATACCGATAGTCTGCCAGGGTCTGTCTGAGATATGAAGGGGCATAAATAACCCGAATAGTTGTTTCCTTTCAGTTTTGGAAACAGTACAGATAGGACATGAGATAATGTATTCCCTGACAGAAGCTTTTAGGGTTGGCCACCAATATGTTCTAGTGATTAGATCAATGGTTTTGTTGATTCCAAGATGTCTGGCCAAAGGGGAGTCATGATGATCCTGTAGAATAGAAGTTTGTAGTGAACTTGGTACAAACAATTTGTTGTGGTGGTAGAGAAGACCATCAGGATGTTTTTCGATGTCGTCTTTAGGTATTTCAGTGTCATTAGCTTGAGTGTGCCTCAGTTGTTGCATGATACTTGGTGTCAATGCAATAAATTGTTCTGTGGGTATGATAGTAGTAGGTTGGCTTGAGCTAGACGGTTTTACATCTTTCCTCAATAGGGTATCAGCCTTTCCATTCTTACTGCCGGGTCTGTACGTAATATGGAATTGGAATCTAGAGATGAATAAGCTCCATCTGAGTTGGCGTGCAGTTTCTATTGGTCTGTAAGTATTCAAAATTTTTATGGTCTGTATAGATCAGGATAGGAAATTTAGTTCCTTCAAGTAGGTGATGCAAGTTTTCTAGAGATGCTTTTATTATGAGTAGTTCCTTCTCTCCAATAGGATAATTGTATTCGGCAGAGGTCATCACCCTGGACAAATATGCTACTGGATGTATTGGGTTTTCAGGAGTTTTGTGTTGTGATAATATGGATCCGATGGTGTAATCGGAAGCACCAACTTCCAGAATATATTTATTATTTGTATCTGGGAATTTTAAAATTGATGCTTGACAAAAACTTTCCTTTAAGGACACGAAAATCTGTTGTTTTTCTGGGTTCCGTTCTAAAGGAATATTAACACTGGTAAGAGATGTCAGGGGTTTGGTGATTGATGAGTAATTTTTTTTATGAATTTCCTGTAATAATTCGCAAAGCCAAGGAAATGCTGTAATTCTTTCTTGGTTGTAGGTGTTGGCCAGTTGCAGATTGTGTCAACTTTAGCATTATCCATTTTGATTCCCCTAGGGCTGAAATTATATCCCAGGAAGGTTATACTTGTCGTGTGGAAAAGACATTTCTCGGGTTTTGCATAGAGATGATGGTATCGTAAATGTGAAAGAACCCATCTGACATGTTTGTTTGGTTTTCCAGGTTATCAGAATATACAAGGATGTCATCCAGATAAATTACAACACAGATGTCTAGTAGGTCCCTGAAAATATCATTGATAAGATATTGGAAAGTTGCGGGTGCGTTGCAGAGGCCAAATGGCATCATGATATACTCGTATAACCCGTAATGAGTTCTGAATGTGTCAGGATTTTACCATTCTGTACCTTTAACAACTAATTATCATACTGCTATTTAAGGCTCCACCTACTGTTGAACGTTGCTTGGTAATTTGTTCAGTCACCCACTGTTCCTGAACACTTCGCACCCAGCTATTCCCTCCTGTCTAAGTTGGGATTTCCTGCTTCTGATACTAGTTCTTGTTACTGAAGTCTTGTGGTTTTGCAGCTCCACAACTTTGTTCCTGTCTCTCTCGCTGCTTGCTTCCTGCTTACTCGCATGCTGGTCCGTTGGCGTGTGACGTCACTAGGTGAAACCGCAGCCGCCACACACTCTCACTGAATCTCGGCACACGCTGTGTGCATTTCTTCTCCGGTAACTCCGCTTCTGCTCCACTCTGAGGATACTATTTGGGAAGTCGGTTTGTATATAATATCATCTGGATTACCGGTCTGTATTACCAATTTGCAAATAAGGATATCTTGCCTTTCATGTCATTTGCTACTGCTTGCCTCAAATAATCAAGTAATCAAGTCTACCTGCCATACTAAGCTATGAACCAGTTTATCTCATGCACTTGCTGTTACATGTACTATTCCGCTTGTGATTCACTATATTGACTTGCACAGTGACTTTTGCCGTATCTATCATTTGCCTTAATAGCACTACTCCATTTGCATTAACCTCTGATGAACTTTATGTGCTTAAACTGACTTTAACCAATGAAGCTACTCTGCACAACTCTATCTAAAGTGTGTGTGTGTGCCTGTGCAAGTTATGTAAATATTTTATATGTGTGTGATGCGAGTCTACAACTCATTTGGATGTGAATAAGCTTCTCCCTAAACTTTGGATTCTGAGTTATCCTACATTACCATACTATATTACTGTTTAGCTCATATCCAACTCCTTTTGTTATACCATCTTCACTCTGTATCCTACAGTAGTGACCCTCAGATCTATGAGCATAACAGGGTTCACACAAGTTAGATCTTAGTGAACCCGAGGTAAGGTGTGAGACTGAGTGGTCCTGCATGAACAAGGGTACTAGTTCATACTTAAACATTACATATTACCAAGCCTATAAAGATAACTAGTACTTTGTTTAATGGATATAACAGAGCTTTACAATAGGGTTGGCTCCCTAGCTCAAAGTATGGATCACATGATACAGGGACTAAGGGAGATACAATTGGAGAACCAAAATATCAGAAAATTCATAAATGAGCAGCTTGCCAGTAAACCTCCTGTAGCTGTAAATTCAGCTGAACCTTTAATTAGCCCTCCTGAAAAATTCTCTGGGGAGAGAGCTTTATTCAGGGATTTTAAGAACTCTTGTACACTGATGTTTACTCTGAAACCTAAATCATATCCAACAGATAGGGTCAGGGTATTAACTGTTATCTCATTCTTACGTGGTGAGGCCAGGTCTTGGGCTAATACCTATTATGAAAAGGATGATCCCATCTTAAATTCTCTCGATGCATTTTTTTCTGCCATGTCTCTGCTTTATGAGGATCTTAGAGGTGCCTACAATTTGATTAGGATGAGAGCGGGGGATGAGTGGTTAACAGCCTTCCGTACACGTTACGGCCTTTATGAATACACTGTAATGCCGTTTGGTTTATGCAATGCACCGGCGACGTTTCAGTGTTTCATAAATGATGTGTTTCATGATCTCTTAGATGTATGTATTGTCATCTATCTGGACGACATTCTTATATTCTCGGAATCATACGAAAAACATGTGTCACATGTAAAGCAGGTTTTACTACGATTAAGAGCTCATCGTCTTTTTGCTAAGCTGGAAAAGTGTATATTCAATACAGATACAATTTCCTTTTTAGGATACAACATATCCCCTCTAGGTATCTCCATGGAATCTAACAAGGTGGATGCTATAACCAATTGGCCTGCTCCCCGTAATAAGAAAGAAATCCAGAGATTCTTGGGGTTCGCGAACTTTTATCGCAAATTCATTAAAGGGTTTTCACATATTGTTCAACCCTTGACTTACTTAACACGTAAACATATAAAATTTGTTTGGAATCAGTCAGCAGAAGATTCTTTCATTAGTCTGAAACAGAAATTTATTACAGCTCCGATTCTACAGTTCCCAGATCCCAGTTGTCAATACACCCTGGAGGTTGATGCTTCCGAGTATGCCCTTGGGGCAATCCTCTCTCAAAGAAAGTCTCCAACAGAACCTCTTCACCCAATATCTTACTACTCCAGAGTAATGACCTCTGCAGAAATGAATTATGGTATTGGTGATAAGGAGCTACTTGCTATCAAATCCGCCCTGGAGTTCTGGAGACATCTTTTGGAAGGAACACAACACCCTATTTTGATATATACTGACCATCGGAATCTTGAATTTCTGAAATCTAACAAAACCCTGACTTCACGTCAAGTCAGGTGGAGTCTTTTCTTTTCACGATTTGATTATATCATAACTTATAGGCCCGGCTCCAAAAATCTCAAGGCAGACTCTCTTTCTCGGAAGGATCCGAAACCTTCACATATAGAAACACCTGAATCTATCATACCTCCAGACAGAATAATCTGTTTAACTACCAGTTTTAAAACCACCCTAAAACAGCATCTCTCTCAGGACTCATCTTTGCTGCAACTTGGATTAAACAAACATCAGGACGGTTTGTACTACCATGATAATCTACTTTATATACCTGAAGCTCTTAGGGATGAGATAGTTGGTTATGCTCATGACTCACTATTAGCAGGTCATCCTGGAGTTCATAAAACATTGCATTTATTAAAGAGAGATTACTGGTGGCCCAAAATGAATGACACAGTCACTCGATATGTACAAAGTTGTCCCACATGTACCACTAAAAAACACCCACATAACCGCCCTTATGGTTACCTTCTTTCGCTTCCAATCCCAGACAGACCTTGGACAGACATCGCCATGGATTACATAGTGGACTTACCATCTTCATCAAATTTCAACACCATATTAGTGGTGGTTGATTTGTTTTCTAAAATGGCTCATTTCATCCCCCACAGGGGTCTTCCAACAGCTTCAGAAACTGCCTCTCTATTCTTAAACAACATAGTGAAACTTCATGGATTGCCTAAATCTGTCACTACAGATAGGGGGTCACAATTCACATCCAGGTTCTGGACCCAGCTATGTCGTACCCTCAACATCTGTAGAAGACTTAGCTCAGCCTATCATCCCCAGACAAATGGGCAAACGGAAAGAACTAATCAGTCACTTGAGCAATATCTCCGCTGCTATTGTACTTTAGAACAAGATAATTGGCATTCACTGTTGGCCACTGCCGAATTTGCTCATAACAACTCACTACACTCTTCAATGAAAACCACACCATTTTTCATCAACTATGGGTTTCATCCATCGTATCATCCTACCTGTACGTCCGATTCTACACTTCCAATGGTAAATGATACAATCAATTCCATTGCTAATGGTTTTGCTTCTTTAAAAACAGTATTAGAAGTGGCACAAACTACCCAGAAGCATCATTATGATTTACGCAGATCTAAACCTCCAGATTATGCTGTTGGCGACAAAGTCTGGCTTAGTACAAAAAACCTACGTTTAAAGATTCCTAGTAAAAAATTAGGTGCATTGTATTTAGGTCCGTATGAGATTATTAAAGTAATCAATCCTAATGCCGTGACTCTACAATTGCCATCTACTCTGAAGATACATCCAACGTTCCATGTGTCCTTGTTAAAACCCTACTCCTTGGTCAGGGGTAACTTACAGAGTTCTTCTGTTGTTCCTCAAGTCAGTGATGATGTTGAATATGAAATCGAATCTATCTTGGACTCCAGATACCTTCATGATCAACTACAGTATTTGGTAAGATGGAAGGGTTATGCTCCTGAGGAGGATTCGTGGGAGCCATCCTCAAACTTCTCTGCCCCCCAACTCCTTTCTCTGTACCACCGGAGAAATCCTGAACGTCCTGGTCCTTGATCCGCGGAGCGGCTCCTTGAGGGGGGAGTTCTGTCAGGATTTTACCATTCTGTACCTTTAACAACTAATTATCATACTGCTATTTAAGGCTCCACCTACTGTTGAACGTTGCTTGGTAATTTGTTCAGTCACCCACTGTTCCTGAACACTTCGCACCCAGCTATTCCCTCCTGTCTAAGTTGGGATTTCCTGCTTCTGATACTAGTTCTTGTTACTGAAGTCTTGTGGTTTTGCAGCTCCACAACTTTGTTCCTGTCTCTCTCGCTGCTTGCTTCCTGCTTACTCGCATGCTGGTCCGTTGGCGTGTGACGTCACTAGGTGAAACCGCAGCCGCCACACACTCTCACTGAATCTCGGCACACGCTGTGTGCATTTCTTCTCCGGTAACTCCGCTTCTGCTCCACTCTGAGGATACTATTTGGGAAGTCGGTTTGTATATAATATCATCTGGATTACCGGTCTGTATTACCAATTTGCAAATAAGGATATCTTGCCTTTCATGTCATTTGCTACTGCTTGCCTCAAATAATCAAGTAATCAAGTCTACCTGCCATACTAAGCTATGAACCAGTTTATCTCATGCACTTGCTGTTACATGTACTATTCCGCTTGTGATTCACTATATTGACTTGCACAGTGACTTTTGCCGTATCTATCATTTGCCTAAATAGCACTACTCCATTTGCATTAACCTCTGATGAACTTTATGTGCTTAAACTGACTTTAACCAATGAAGCTACTCTGCACAACTCTATCTAAAGTGTGTGTGTGTGCCTGTGCAAGTTATGTAAATATTTTATATGTGTGTGATGCGAGTCTGCAACTCATTTGGATGTGAATAAGCTTCTCCCTAAACTTTGGATTCTGAGTTATCCTACATTACCATACTATATTACTGTTTAGCTCATATCCAACTCCTTTTGTTATACCATCTTCACTCTGTATCCTACAGTAGTGACCCTCAGATCTATGAGCATAACAGGGTTCACACAAGTTAGATCTTAGTGAACCCGAGGTAAGGTGTGAGACTGAGTGGTCCTGCATGAACAAGGGTACTAGTTCATACTTAAACATTACAGAATGCCGTGAGCCATTCATCCCATTTTCTGATTTGTATCAGATTGTAGGCACCTCTGAGGTCCAATTTAGTATAAATTTGAGCTTGACTAAGAAGTCCGATGAGTTCCAGAATCAGGGGTAAGGGGTACTGGTTTTTAACTGTCCTCTTATTGAGTTCCCTATAGTCGATTATTGGTTGGAGAGATTGGTCTTTGTTTCAAACAAAAAAAAATACCTGCGCCTGCTGGAGAAGTGGAAGGACGGATTAATTATTTTCATAAATTATCTGATATGTAAGTTTTCAGATGTTCCAATTCTGGTTGGGATAGCGGGTAGATATGTCCGTAAGGATTCATGGAACCTGGAATAAGCTCAATGGGACAGTTGTAATGTCGATGGGGAGGCAAGCTTTCAGCTTCCTTTTTACTAAAAACATCTTGGTAGTCTTGATATTCGGTTGGTAAAGATAATTCTGACAATTGACAAATCGTTGGATGTGGGAAACAGGTATTCTTGCAAAATTCAGATAGGAATTTCACTTATAGACGATCCCAGAGGATAGTGGGTTGATGGATCTGTAGCCACTGTAGACCAAGCACTATGGTGAATAAAGGAAAAGAGATTATGTTAAATGAGATGTACTCTACATGTGCATATAAAGTAGTGACCTTGAGGGGTATCTTCTGATGGGTGATGGATCCTGTATTAATCAGGGACCCATTAATAACTCTGATGGAGACAGGTTTTGCTTTTAACACAACGGGTATTTTATTTTATTTTACGAAAACAGAATCAATAAAGTAAGTATAGACCCTGGAGTCAATGATTGCTTTACTGTGGTGTTGATGGTGATCCCACTGCAATGAGAGAGACAATGAACAGTAAGCAACGTTTGCAACTTTAGTAGTCAAGCAAGTATGTTTTGTGTATGACATGCTTCTTCTGTCTCTGTAGAATGGGACAGTCCTTTACAGTATGTAAACTAGAGGCGCAGTACATGCAGAGGTTCTTAAGTCTGCATCAGTTTCTTTCCTCTGGTTGAAGAGGTCCTTTAGTGAATCCTATATCCATAGGTTCTGAGATTTGAGTGTTAGATGATTTTTGTTAGTGAGATGGAACTTTGTAGGAGGATTCTGCAGCTTGTCTTTCAGATTTCCCTTCTCTTATGCGCCTGCCAATTTGTATACTCAAAGCAATTAAGCCTTCTAAAGTCTTAGGGAGATCGTATGAGTTATTTCATCCTTCACTAGGTCTGATAGCCCTAGGTGGTATTGGTTCCTGAGGGCTATGTTGCTCCATTCTGTGTCCTTTGAGTATTGTTGAAACTCTGTGAGGTATTCCTCTACAGGACATTTTTCCTGTTTTAGAGCTCTCATTTTAGATTCAGCTGTAAGTTGTTTGTGTCCTCATAGAGGACACCCATCTCCTTGAAAAAATCATCTAAGGATGAAAGAATTGGGTGATCCTGTTAAAAAAAAATGAGTCTGCCCATTTCCTGGGTTCTCCTCTCAGGAATAAGATCACTTTAAGTACCTTCATTCTTTCGGTACAGTAGATCTTTGTTTTAAGAGTAAATAAAAGAATGCAAGCATTTTTAAATTGATTGAATTGAGATCTATCGCCTGAAAAATTATCAGGTAAGCAAACTTGAGGTTCAGGCGTATTATCAGCAGGAGTTAACTTGTGTGTCATAGTGTCCTTTATGATACCTCGAAGGCTATCATTTTGAATTTATAATTTTGAATTTGTAATTGAGTCCTTGACTCAATTGATCAACTTTTTCTAAGAGTGCATAAACTATCTGTGGTAGATCTGCTGGATCCATTTGGTGGCTTCAATATTATGTTATAATACTAGAGGTTGCTTGAGGTTGTGGATCGCAACTGCAGGAAAACAGGAAAATTGTAGCTTGTTTGCCTGGTGTAGCTAGTGGTTACTTTGTATGTTGTTAACAGAGCAACTGCTACTGAGGCTTTTGCTTTATATATATGTAGTCTAATTCTAAACTATCATTCAGAATTAGGGAGCTGGATGTTGAATATTAACTGGCAGCAATATTATTTTGAATATACTGTATGCTGTGTATGTCCCTTTTAGGAACTTCCAGGTATCGTATATTTAGTATTCAGCCTTTCCAGTGAGGAGTTGGGAATGTAGCCGGAATCTTAGTAGAGGAAACTCAGCAGCTGTAGAAAGGAGAAGTCACACAGAGTGGAACGGCGTCTGCAACTATGGGAAGCTGACTGAAGCAGCCGGAGTATCAGCAGGCGTATCAGTGACTTCTGCTTCCCTGCAACAGCTGAGATGATGTGTGTGTGGCGTGTGAAGTGATTGGGAGCTGAGAGACGTTCCGTTTGTGAGGAAGCAGGTAAGGCAGGGAGGATCAAGTAGGCTGAGAGATCCAGCTGAAAAGATGGCGTGTATTGAACATGCTAGTAACAAACGGATGTTATAGGATGTAGTGAAATCCGGACTTGAAAAGTTTGTAGCGGAGGCTACAGAGGAAATGGCAAAACTTTAGTGAACCACAAAAGGATCAATTTGGCTTCTATTCCTTAGGATTATTGAAGAGAGGTTCTTCTAGTAAAAACTAATGAATATTGAAGCAGGGAAAAGGGGGGTGTGCCCAACTTAAATAACCTGTGAGGACAGGTGAAGCTGAGAATTTTGTAGAAACAGTATTACCTGAGTAGGGAAAAGAACCAACAGATAGAGATGGTTAGGAATCCCTGACAATATCATTATTTGTCATTATATCAAAGCCTATATTGCAGATGCCTTGAATATCTTTTAAACAGTATGTATATACTAAAAAGTGCACTCTCACTTCTATAGTTCAAGTCGGGGGTGCTTGAGGAAAACACATCCAATGATAAAAAAGGCTCAGCACTCACTCCAAACTCCTCTTTAATCATGACATTTTGAGGATAAACATACATCAGACTGGGCATGCTGAGCCTTATTTATTCATTATATATATTATTAATTTTATATATATATATATATATATATATATATAGCAATATCCGTTCAACCCCTCAAGGTAGAAAAACGCTTCACTCACCGGTCTCTTTCAAAATCCTTTATTAAGTATCCAGCATCATATGACAAAATTCCCAAACGTTTCGATACCAATTGGTATCTTTTTCAATGGGTAATCAGAACATATCTATCCCAAAAGAAGATTCCTAATACTAACCACAAACCACTCACCTATATACACCTGTAAAGCCTCTCTGTCACTTCCGGTACATCAGAAAACCGCCCCACCATGCGCATGCGTCCAGGAGTTAGCCAACCGCATGGCTAATTTGCATATTCAATAACGTAATGACGTTTGCGTTCCAACCACGCATAGTTACTCCTTACTGTTTTGGCAGCTAATGCGCATGCCCAGGTGGCTGAAGTTCTAATGATACCGGACTAACTCTTACAAGTATAACTACTCTAAAGTGTAAAAAAACTATCTATACCAAGTTAAAAACTAAAATCTATAATAAGACTACCTGAGTTCTCAGAACAGACTTTATTCCTTTATATTTATAGAGTATTAGGTAAGATACTTAGCATTTTTATATACAGTTTGCTAAGTTAATCACCGCCCCCTTAATTATCTTATCCACAATCTCCAAACTGTCTATTATCTAGTTAAAGTATGTTATACTATAATTATCAATATAACATATAGCTTCTATGCCAATTGGAGTGCAGTGAGAGACTTAGTTGTGGCTACCGCAATACACTAAATACCATATCTTCAGAGACTTTATGAACCCATATATTCTGGACCAGTCCATCTTCCTGGGTGTTGATGACCTAGACCGATAAATCATGGACATTTCACTTATAGGAAGACACCAAAGTCCATCTGTACATTCAGACCCTTGGGAGCCACTGTGTCTAAACGATAAATCCAGGAGGTCTCAACTTGGAGTAGTTTCGTGTTCCTATCTCCACCCCTTCGTAAGGGGGGCACATGATCAATCAACATAGTCCTTAAACTTGCCGCTGTGTGCCCAGCTTGAAGGAAATGTCTGGCGACCGGTTGATCAGATGTTTTCTTGTCAATCGCTTGTCTAATCGCATGGCGATGATTGGCCATTCTATCTCGAAATGTAGTAGAGGTCTTCCCCACATAGACAAGCGAACATGGACACATTAGTATGTATACAACATACGTACTCATACATGACAATCTGTGTAGAATCTTGTATTTTCTCCCAGTGTGTGGGTGGTGAAAGAACATCCCTGTTAACATACTATTGCACGTAGTGCAGTCCCCACATCTATAGCAGCCAACTTTTTTCCTGCTGTCCAGCCAAGTACCTTTTTCATAGCACTTCACAGGGTCATTCTGGACAAGTAAATCCTTCAAATTGGGTGCTCTCTTATAAGCCATCCGTGGGGCTGATGTGTGCAGGAATGGTAGTGATTTGTCAGTATTGATAATGTCCCAGTTCTTCTTGACCGATTCAGACAATATTTTGGACACGGGGTTGAACGTGGTAACAAAGTTAATGATATCGCTATTGTTTTCTACTTTATCAGTAGGATCATGTGGTTGTAGCAGGGATATTTGATCATCCCCGGCCAGGTTGGTTTGCACCTGTGTTATCAGTTTTCTTGCATATCCTCGTTGCTCCAATTTCTTAATCATTTCATCCTCCTGTACTCTTCTAGTCTCTCTTAGTGTGTTATTGCGGGCCACCCGCGTGAGTTGAGAGGATACCACACTCTTTTTTTGATGTTCAGGGTGAAAACTTGTGGATAGCAACAATGAGTTTCTATCCGTCGGTTTTGAATATAAGGAGGTAGAAAATTTGTAACAATCATCCTCTGTATAAACAGATATGTTTAGATCTAGGAATGGTATGCTCATCCTTTTATGGGCCACTTTAAATCGAATAGTTGACTCAAGCTGATTTAAGCTGTCAACCCACTGTCCTAGGGATTCCTCTGACCCTCTCCATACCAAAAACACATCGTCAATATACCTGACGTACAGTTTAATTTTATCAATTGTGCGAATGTGCATGACCATAGTCTCATACCAAGACATATACAGATTGGCGTATGCGGGAGCCATATTTGAACCCATAGCAGTTCCTGATATTTGTAAGAAGAATTCCTTCTCAAATTTGAAAAAGTTTTTTTCCAAACAAAACCTCAATAGTTCCAATAGGAACTCAATGGGTGGTCCCGCATACGCCAATGACTCACTTAACATGGATCTGACCGCCTGTACACCACCATCATGCGGGATGACAGTGTACAAGCTGTCAACATCCATTGTAACAAGTAGGTCATCTGGACCAA
Source organism: Bombina bombina (assembly GCF_027579735.1). NCBI lineage: Eukaryota > Metazoa > Chordata > Amphibia > Anura > Bombinatoridae > Bombina > Bombina bombina. The sequence continues at coordinate 321,873,222 of NC_069501.1, read as the reverse complement.
GTTCATTCCAGGCAAGTAACCTCCGAATGAGTGAGGGAGAATCCAGTATAAAGGAATATGACTCCTTTACAACTGGCTGTAGGTGATGGTCTATGAAAATGGCCACATTAGAACACAAAGAATCCCTCGCAGACACAATAGGTCTGCCAGGCGGTTTAATCAGAGTCTTGTGTACTTTGGGCAATAGGTATAGTACCGGAATAACCGGAAATGCAGTAGTCATATATTCAAATTCATTTTCATCAATCATACCTGATTCTAGCCCATATTTCAATATAAGATCCAATTCCTTCTTAAATGTATTTATTGGATTTCCTCTTAGTTTACAATAGATGCGATTATCAGTCAGCTGTCTATAGGCTTCCTCTCTATAGTCAACATAATTTTGAACCACTATAGAGCCTCCTTTATCCGCCGCATGAATAATGATCGTGGTGTCATTTTTTAAACTCTTTAGAGCCTCCTTTTCCCCTTTAGTGAGGTTGGGGAACAAATTTTCTACTTTTGCTCGTTCACACGTATCATTAATCATGCGTGAAAAACTACAGATAGAAGGGTTTAAGTTAATTGGATCAAACTTGCTCTGACTTTTGAACTTGTTGACACTCTCTTGTTCACTATTTTTAAAAAAATCCTTAATCCTAAGCTGTCTCTGTAATTTGTAGGTTTCAACATTCATTTTGAATCTGTCTATAGCTGGAGTGGGGACAAAGGACAGGCCCTTATTTAGCAAACTTTTCTCATCTAAACTTAAAGCTCTGTCACTTAAATTGTAGATAATATCTATTTTTTCTTGCCCGTTTTTTTCTTTGAATCCTCCCCTCCTCGTGTGCGGTCTTGCTCGTTTTGCTTTACTGGAAGCGGAGGTTTTTTGGAGGATCTGGTGCTCACCCCACCTAAAGGGTGACCAGCATTAACATTTGGGTTGGACTCATCATTATCTGGCCCAGATGAATCGCCTCCACTACTGTCAACAGTGTCAGCAATGTTTCTATTATTAAAGCGTCTCCTTCGTCTAAATTGTGGTCTATTGTCCTCCTTCCCATAGAGCCACCTATACACTCTTCTCTCCCTGTAATCAGTCTCTACAGTCATTAATTTGTTGTTCTTAAAGGTTAACAAATCGTTTTTATATTTGTTAACTTGTCCCTGTAATTTGTTAATCCAATCTTCCCCTGTATCTTCCGTTAGGATCTGGTAGCTCGTCTCTTTAACCTCATTGATTTCCACTCTAATTAGATGTAATAATCTATTGGATTCCTCAATTACCAATAAAATGAGGTCATATGAGCACTTGTTTAAGATTGAGCACCACTTCCTACAGAATTCAGGGTTTGCCCTACCTATCGTGGGTGTATTCTTAATACGAAAACCCCTTGGTATATTTTTATTGCGATGGTAATTGGACAAGTACACAGTATGTAGATGGTGATCTACCTCTCTTTTCTGTAAATTCAACAATTTATGATAAACATCAAGAGGTGTCTCCCCTCTCAACTCACGCAAGTCTGTACTTGCAAGGATGCGCTCTGCATCTGCTTCTGTAAATATAAAGGATTCCCTATTGACAGTGTCATCACCAATATTAGGAGTGTCAGTAGCAGCGGGTCCACTCACTTCCATGTCGGTTGATAAAATAAATGTATTGTATCCGCTTATAGGTTCAGCCTGTCCTTAATAGGTTAACCGGTCTATTGAAAACCCAGGTAGTATTCACCACACCATGTGATTTAAAAATAAACACAGCAGTAAACTTAAAGTCAGTATAGCTGCAAGTGAAGAAATGGCACTTCACAGGGATACCTTAAGCACAAGTAGTAATGTAGTTGATAGTAGTAATCATAGTCACTTATTTTCAGTCAAACAGAATTCACAATGTGCAGGGTGCAAACCAAATTAACAATATACAAATATCCAGACAGGTGCACTCACTGTGACATAAGACATCCGCCGGGGTGCTGCGCTGAAAACATATAGCAATATCCGTTCAACCCCTCAAGGTAGAAAAACGCTTCACTCACCGGTCTCTTTCAAAATCCTTTATTAAGTATCCAGCATCATATGACAAAATTCCCAAACGTTTCGATACCAATTGGTATCTTTTTCAATGGGTAATCAGAACATATCTATCCCAAAAGAAGATTCCTAATACTAACCACAAACCACTCACCTATATACACCTGTAAAGCCTCTCTGTCACTTCCGGTACATCAGAAAACCGCCCCACCATGCGCATGCGTCCAGGAGTTAGCCAACCGCATGGCTAATTTGCATATTCAATAACGTAATGACGTTTGCGTTCCAACCACGCATAGTTACTCCTTACTGTTTTGGCAGCTAATGCGCATGCCCAGGTGGCTGAAGTTCTAATGATACCGGACTAACTCTTACAAGTATAACTACTCTAAAGTGTAAAAAAACTATCTATACCAAGTTAAAAACTAAAATCTATAATAAGACTACCTGAGTTCTCAGAACAGACTTTATTCCTTTATATTTATAGAGTATTAGGTAAGATACTTAGCATTTTTATATACAGTTTGCTAAGTTAATCACCGCCCCCTTAATTATCTTATCCACAATCTCCAAACTGTCTATTATCTAGTTAAAGTATGTTATACTATAATTATCAATATAACATATAGCTTCTATGCCAATTGGAGTGCAGTGAGAGACTTAGTTGTGGCTACCGCAATACACTAAATACCATATCTTCAGAGACTTTATGAACCCATATATTCTGGACCAGTCCATCTTCCTGGGTGTTGATGACCTAGACTGATAAATCATGGACATTTCACTTATAGGAAGACACCAAAGTCCATCTGTACATTCAGACCCTTGGGAGCCACTGTGTCTAAACGATAAATCCAGGAGGTCTCAACTTGGAGTAGTTTCGTGTTCCTATCTCCACCCCTTCGTAAGGGGGGCACATGATCAATCAACATAGTCCTTAAACTTGCCGCTGTGTGCCCAGCTTGAAGGAAATGTCTGGCGACCGGTTGATCAGATGTTTTCTTGTCAATCGCTTGTCTAATCGCATGGCGATGATTGGCCATTCTATCTCGAAATGTAGTAGAGGTCTTCCCCACATAGACAAGCGAACATGGACACATTAGTATGTATACAACATACGTACTCATACATGACAATCTGTGTAGAATCTTGTATTTTCTCCCAGTGTGTGGGTGGTGAAAGAACATCCCTGTTAACATACTATTGCACGTAGTGCAGTCCCCACATCTATAGCAGCCAACTTTTTTCCTGCTGTCCAGCCAAGTACCTTTTTCATAGCACTTCACAGGGTCATTCTGGACAAGTAAATCCTTCAAATTGGGTGCTCTCTTATAAGCCATCCGTGGGGCTGATGTGTGCAGGAATGGTAGTGATTTGTCAGTATTGATAATGTCCCAGTTCTTCTTGACCGATTCAGACAATATTTTGGACACAGGGTTGAACGTGGTAACAAAGTTAATGATATCGCTATTGTTTTCTACTTTATCAGTAGGATCATGTGGTTGTAGCAGGGATATTTGATCATCCCCGGCCAGGTTGGTTTGCACCTGTGTTATCAGTTTTCTTGCATATCCTCGTTGCTCCAATTTCTTAATCATTTCATCCTCCTGTACTCTTCTAGTCTCTCTTAGGCCTAGATTTAGAGTTCGGCGGTAGCCGTCAAAACCAGCGTTAGAGGCTCCTAACGCTGGTTTTGGGCGCCCGCTGGTATTTGGAGTCAGTGATTAAAGGGTCTAACGCTCACTTTTCAGCCGCGACTTTTCCATACCGCAGATCCCCCTACGCCATTTGCGTAGCCTATCTTTTCAATGGGATCTTTCTAACGCTGGTATTTAGAGTCGTTTCTGCAGTGAGCGTTAGAGCTCTAACGACAAGATTCCAGCCGCCTGAAAATAGCAGGAGTTAAGAGCTTTCTGGCTAACGCCGGTTTATAAAGCTCTTAACTACTGTACCCTAAAGTACACTAACACCCATAAACTACCTATGTACCCCTAAACCGAGGTCCCCCCACATCGCCGCCACTCGATTAAAATTTTTAACCCCTAATCTGCCGACCGCCACCTACGTTATACTTATGTACCCCTAATCTGCTGCCCCTAACACCGCCGACCCCTGTATTATATCTATTAACCCCTAACTTGCCCCCCACAACGTCGCCGCAAGCTACTTAAAATAATTAACCCCTAATCTTCCGACCGCAAATCGCCGCCACCTACGTTATCCCTATGTACCCCTAATCTGCTACCCCTAACATCGCCGACCCCTATGTTATATTTATTAACCCCTAATCTGCCCCCCACAACGTCGCCGACACCTACCTACACTTATTAACCCCTAATCTGCCGAGCGGACCTGAGCGCTACTATAATAAAGTTATTAACCCCTAATCCGCCTCACTAACCCTATCATAAATAGTATTAACCCCTAATCTGCCCTCCCTAACATCGCCGACACCTACCTTCAATTATTAACCCCTAATCTGCCGACCGGAGCTCACCGCTATTCTAATAAATGTATTAACCCCTAAAGCTAAGTCTAACCCTAACACTAACACCCCCCTAAGTTAAATATAATTTTTATCTAACGAAATAAATTAACTCTTATTAAATAAATAATTCCTATTTAAAGCTAAATACTTACCTGTAAAATACATCCTAATATAGCTACAATATAAATTATAATTATATTATAGCTATTTTAGGATTAATATTTATTTTACAGGCAACTTTGTAATTATTTTAACCAGGTACAATAGCTATTAAATAGTTAAGAACTATTTAATAGTTACCTAGTTAAAATAATTACAAATTTACCTGTAAAATAAATCCTAACCTAAGATATAATTAAACCTAACACTACCCTATCAATAAAATAATTAAATAAACTACCTACAATTACCTACAATTAACCTAACACTACACTATCAATAAATTAATTAAACACAATTGCTACAAATAAATAACATTAAATAAACTATCTAAAGTACAAAAAATAAAAAAGAACTAAGTTACAGAAAATAATAAAATATTTACAAACATAAGAAAAATATTACAACAATTTTAAACTAATTACACCTACTCTAAGCCCCCTAATAAAATAACAAAGCCCCCCAAAATAAAAAATTCCCTACCCTATTCTAAAATACAAATATTACAAGCTCTTTTACCTTACCAGCCCTGAACAGGGCCCTTTGCGGGGCATGCCCCAAGAATTTCAGCTCTTTTGCCTGTAAAAAAAAACATACTATACCCCCCCCCCAACATTACAACCCACCACCCACATACCCCTAATCTAACCCAAACCCCCCTTAAATAAACCTAACACTACCCCCCTGATGATCTTCCTACCTTGTCTTCACCATGCCAGGTTCACCGATCCGTCCTGGCTCCAAGATCTTCATCCAACCCAAGCGGGGGCTAGACATCCACTGAAGAAGTCCAGAAGAGGGTCCAAAGTCTTCCTCCTATCCGGCAAGAAGAGGACATCCGGACCGGCAAACATCTTCTCCAAGCGGCATCTTCTATCTTCTTCCATCCGATGACGACCGGCTCCATCTTGAAGACCTCCAGCGCGGATCCATCCTCTTCTTCCGACGACTAGACGACGAATGACGGTTCCTTTAAGGGACGTCATCCAAGATGGCGTCCCTCGAATTCCGATTGGCTGATAGGATTCTATCAGCCAATCGGAATTAAGGTAGGAATTTTCTGATTGGCTGATGGAATCAGCCAATCAGAATATAGTTCAATCCGATTGGCTGATCCAATCAGCCAATCAGATTGAGCTCGCATTCTATTGGCTGTTCCGATCAGCCAATAGAATGCGAGCTCAATCTGATTGGCTGATTGGATCAGCCAATCGGATTGAACTATATTCTGATTGGCTGATTCCATCAGCCAATCAGAAAATTCCTACCTTAATTCCGATTGGCTGATAGAATCCTATCAGCCAATCGGAATTCGAGGGACGCCATCTTGGATGACGTCCCTTAAAGGAACCGTCATTCGTCGTCTAGTCGTCGGAAGAAGAGGATGGATCCGCGCTGGAGGTCTTCAAGATGGAGCCGGTCGTCATCGGATGGAAGAAGATAGAAGATGCCGCTTGGAGAAGATGTTTGCCGGTCCGGATGTCCTCTTCTTGCCGGATAGGAGGAAGACTTTGGACCCTCTTCTGGACTTCTTCAGTGGATGTCTAGCCCCCGCTTGGGTTGGATGAAGATCTTGGAGCCAGGACGGATCGGTGAACCTGGCATGGTGAAGACAAGGTAGGAAGATCATCAGGGGGGTAGTGTTAGGTTTATTTAAGGGGGGTTTGGGTTAGATTAGGGGTATGTGGGTGGTGGGTTGTAATGTTGGGGGGGGGGGTATAGTATGTTTTTTTTTACAGGCAAAAGAGCTGAAATTCTTGGGGCATGCCCCGCAAAGGGCCCTGTTCAGGGCTGGTAAGGTAAAAGAGCTTGTAATATTTGTATTTTAGAATAGGGTAGGGAATTTTTTATTTTGGGGGGCTTTGTTATTTTATTAGGGGGCTTAGAGTAGGTGTAATTAGTTTAAAATTGTTGTAATATTTTTCTTATGTTTGTAAATATTTTATTATTTTCTGTAACTTAGTTCTTTTTTATTTTTTGTACTTTAGATAGTTTATTTAATGTTATTTATTTGTAGCAATTGTGTTTAATTAATTTATTGATAGTGTAGTGTTAGGTTAATTGTAGGTAATTGTAGGTAGTTTATTTAATTATTTTATTGATAGGGTAGTGTTAGGTTTAATTATATCTTAGGTTAGGATTTATTTTACAGGTAAATTTGTAATTATTTTAACTAGGTAACTATTAAATAGTTCTTAACTATTTAATAGCTATTGTACCTGGTTAAAATAATTACAAAGTTGCCTGTAAAATAAATATTAATCCTAAAATAGCTATAATATAATTATAATTTATATTGTAGCTATATTAGGATTTATTTTACAGGTAAGTATTTAGCTTTAAATAGGAATTATTTATTTAATAAGAGTTAATTTATTTCGTTAGATAAAAATTATATTTAACTTAGGGGGGTGTTAGTGTTAGGGTTAGACTTAGCTTTAGGGGTTAATACATTTATTAGAATAGCGGTGAGCTCCGGTCGGCAGATTAGGGGTTAATAATTGAAGGTAGGTGTCGGCGATGTTAGGGAGGGCAGATTAGGGGTTAATACTATTTATGATAGGGTTAGTGAGGCGGATTAGGGGTTAATAACTTTATTATAGTAGCGCTCAGGTCCGCTCGGCAGATTAGGGGTTAATAAGTGTAGGTAGGTGTCGGCGACGTTGTGGGGGGCAGATTAGGGGTTAATAAATATAACATAGGGGTCGGCGATGTTAGGGCAGCAGATTAGGGGTACATAGGGATAACGTAGGTGGCGGCGGTTTACGGAGCGGCAGATTAGGGGTTAAAAGTGTAATGCAGGGGTCAGCGATAGCGGGGGCGGCAGATTAGGGGTTAATAAGTGTAAGGTTAGGGGTGTTTAGACTCGGGGTACATGTTAGGGTGTTAGGTGCAGACTTAGGAGGTGTTTCCCCATAGGAAACAATGGGGCTGCGTTAGGAGCTGAACGCTGCTTTTTTGCAGGTGTTAGGTTTTTTTTCAGCTCAAACAGCCCCATTGTTTCCTATGGGAGAATCGTGCACGAGCACGTTTTTGATGCCGGCCGCGTCCGTAAGCAACTCTGGTATCGAGAGTTGCATTTGCGGTAAAAATGCTCTACGCTCCTTTTTTGGAGCCTAACGCAGCATTTGTTTGAACTCTCGATACCAGAGTTAAATTTATGGTGCGGCCAGAAAAAAACCCGCGGAGCGTTAACAGCCCTTTTACCGCCGAACTCTAAATCTAGGCCTTAGTGTGTTATTGCGGGCCACACATTAGAACTTCAGCCACCTGGGCATGCGCATTAGCTGCCAAAACAGTAAGGAGTAACTATGCGTGGTTGGAACGCAAACGTCATTACGTTATTGAATATGCAAATTAGCCATGCGGTTGGCTAACTCCTGGACGCATGCGCATGGTGGGGCGGTTTTCTGATGTACCGGAAGTGACAGAGAGGCTTTACAGGTGTATATAGGTGAGTGGTTTGTGGTTAGTATTAGGAATCTTCTTTTGGGATAGATATGTTCTGATTACCCATTGAAAAAGATACCAATTGGTATCGAAACGTTTGGGAATTTTGTCATATGATGCTGGATACTTAATAAAGGATTTTGAAAGAGACCGGTGAGTGAAGCGTTTTTCTACCTTGAGGGGTTGAACGGATATTGCTATATGTTTTCAGCGCAGCGCCCCGGCGGATGTCTTATGTCACAGTGAGTGCACCTGTCTGGATATTTGTATATATATATATATATATATATATATATATATATATATATATACATACATACATTCAGTATATATAGTGTTAAAGGGTCTGGTCAGTGCCAATTCCACTTTCTGATTAGTCAGGGTATGTTGGTGTAGATGTACACTTGCTTGAATATACCCCAATCCATATGAGCTAAGTTACATTGTTGCAGGTGGCATAATGGCACCTGTAGGTTAGCACAGGTTAGCACAGGCTTCAGGATGCAGCCACACTGATCCTCCTATTATGTATAGTATAAATACAGTGGGGAAAAAAAGTATTTAGTCAGCCACCAATTGTGCAAGTTCTCCCACTTAAGAAGATGAGAGAGGCCTGCAATTTTCATCATAGGTATACCTCAACTATGAGAGACAAAATGTGGAAACAAATCCACACAATCACATTGTCTGATTTGGAAAGAATTTATTTGCAAATTATGGTGGAAAATAAGTATTTGGTCACCTACAAACAAGCAAAATTTCTGGCTCTCACATACCTGCATCTTCTTCTTTAAGAGGCTCCTCTGTCCTCCACTCATTACCTGTGTTAACAGCACCTGTTTGAACTTGTTATCAGTATAAAAGACACCTGTCCACAACCTCAAACAGTCACACTCCAAACTCCATTATGGTGAAGACCAAAAAGCTGTCGAAGGACATCAGAAACAAAATTATAGACCTGCACCAGGCTGGGAAGACTGAATCTGCAATAGGCAAGCAGCTTGGTGTGAAGAAATCAACTGTGGGAGCAATAATTAGAAAATGGAAGACATACAAGACCACTGATAATCTCCCTCGATCTGGGGCTCCACGCAATATCTCACCCCGTGGGGTCAAAATGATCACAAGAACGGTGAGCAAACATCCCAGAACCACACAGGGGGGCCTAGTGAATGACCTGCAGAGAGCTGGACGAATGTAACAAAGGCTACCATCAGTAACACACTACGCTGCCAGGGACTCAGATCCTGCAGTGCCAGACGTGTCCCCCTGCTTAAGCCAGTACATGTCCAGGCCCGTCTGAAGTATGCTAGAGAGCATTTGGATGATCCAGAAGCGGAATGGGAGAATGTCATATGGTCAGATGAAACCAAAGTAGAACTGCTTGGTAGAAACACAACTTGTCGTGTTTGGAGGAGAGAGAACACCATACCTACTGTAAAGCATGGGGGTGGCAACATCATGCTTTGGGGCTGTTTCTCTGCAAAGGGAACAGGATGACTGATCCATGTACATGAAAGAATGAATGGGGCCATGTATCGTGAGATTTTGCATGCAAGCCTCCTTCCATCAGCAAGGACATTGAAGATGAAATGTGGCTGGGTCTTTCAGCATGACAATGATCCCAAACACACAACCCGGGCAACGAAGGAGTGGCTTTGTAAGAAGCATTTCAAGGTCCTGGAGTGGCCTAGCCAGTCTCTAGATCTCAACCCCATAGAAAACCTTTGGAGGGAGTTGAAAGTCTGTGTTGCCCAGCGACAGCCCCAAAACATCACTGCTCTAGAGGAGATCTGCATGTAGGAATGGGCCAACATACCAGCAACAGTGTGTGACAACCTTGTGAAGACTTACAGAAAACGTTTGACCTCTGTCATTGCCAACAAAGGATATATAACAAAGTATTGAGATGAACTTTTGATATTGACCAAATACTTATTTTCCACCATAATTTGCAAATAAATTCTTTCCAAATTAGACAATGTGATTGTCTGGATTTGTTTCCACATTTTGTCTCTCATAGTTGAGGTATACCTATGATGAAAATTACAGGCCTCTCTCATCTTCTTAAGTGGGAGAACTTGCACAATTGGTGGCTGACTAAATACTTTTTTTCCCCACTGTACATACATATATACAGACATACAGTATATTTATGTGTGTGTTTCTGGGGCTGTGTTGTTCAATTTTCCATCAGACATATGTTGTGTCACAAACTTGTTTCACTATTACAAAGCTTTCAAGGATGTCATTTTTTCATAAATAAAAAATCCACGCATTTAAATGTGTTTTTTGTATATTTGTGTAACATAGTTAATTCATGATTGTGATGCTGGTATCCTGCACAGTAAACCATGTTTTATGAAGTAAGAAGTTGCAAGATATTATTATTATTATTATTACTATCGGTTATTTGTAGAGCACCAACAGATTCTGCAGCGTTATAAACAAATGTGGAGTACAACAAAACAATTATATGGATCAAATGTGTAGAGGGCCCTGCCAAGAGTTAAACTTTTGTAGTCAGCTCTTAAGAAGGTGATCAACAAACAGCTGGACTTTTAGGCTTACATGCAAAGGAGGTTTGGGGGATAGCAATGGAGGAGAGGAACTGGTATAAAGAAAGGTTAGCGTAAGCTGTATGCATCCCTGAACAGTAGAGTCTTTAGGGAACGATTGAAGCTTTCAAAACTAGGGGAAAGTCTTGTGGAACGAGGCAGAGAGTTCCACAAGATGGGAGCCAGTCTTGAGAAGTCCTGTAAACGGGAGTGTGATGAGGTAACAAGAGAGGAGGAGAGTAGGAGGTCATGAGCAGAGCGAAGGGGACGGGAGGGAGAGTATCTGGAGACAAGAAGGCCTATCTATCAAGCTCTGAATGGAGCTTGACGTCCCGTGTTTCTGGTGAGCCTGAAGGCTCGCCAGAAACAGCAGTTATGAAGCAGCGGTCTAAAGACCGCTGCTCCATAACCCTGTCCGCCTGCTCTGAGCAGGCGGACAGACATTGCCGGAATTCAACCCGATCGAGTATGATCTGGTTGATTGACACCTCCCTGCTGGCGGCCGATTGGCCGTGAGTCTGCAGGGAGTGGCGTTGCACCAGCAGCTCTTGTGAGCTGCTGGTGAAAAGCTGAATACGGAGAGCGCACTGTCACATCAGGTCCGCAAGACCTATGATAAATATGCCTCAAGGTCTGAGATATAGGGGGAGCAGTGTAGTTGAGGGCTTTGTATGTCAGAGTGAGAATTTTGTGTTTGATCCTAGAGGCAAGAGGAAGCCAGTGAAGGGATTGGCAGAGAGGTGCAGCAGATGAAGAGCGGCGCGTAAGGAAAGATAGAAGTGACTCCATTGTTCAGTAGACCAAATCTCCCAACTGGCCAATTTAATGATGAGTGGTGTGAAATCTATTTAAAATTATTGCTTCTATAAAGCAGTGAAGTTGTGATCATTATCTTTTGTGAGATAATATAATAATTATAACAAATTGTCATGAAAACTAAAAATAGAAAAACATCCTGCTCAATCAATTAACTTTAAAAAATATACATTAAACACATATCCATATGGTTAATTGCACACGTGAACAATGAGATCAGGAAACACACCAAAAATATATTTGCTAAACCTTAGAAATGGACATTAAAAGTGTCATTTTTCATGTGTACTTGATTTTTTTAATCTTATATTATGAATTTAACAATGAAAAACACATTTTCCTTTTTTTAGTAGTAAAACTCTTTTTCAAGGTTGTTGAGTTTTAATAGCAGAAGCAAGTTAGGATTGTGATCACTAAAACAATGCAGAAAAAAATTGGACTAAATTAAAAAATCCTTATTGGCAAAAATGAGCAATAAGATTGTTATTAAACCCTAAATGTTACAAAATCATGTAAATGCCATTTTGTTAAAGGCTTATTGATTCATCCCTGTTTGGTGATGTTGATCTAATCTTACATTGCTGGGGCCATTGAAAGGGAAATTAACAACACTACAATCAAATGGTTACTGTTCACTGTGTTAATGTATTTGCACCTGTTCCTGCAGCTAATTTCAAAGCATTTCTATTTTTGTACCTTAAAGGGACATTAAACCCCAAAAAAATATTTCATAAATCAGATAGAAAATACAATTTTAAACAACATTCCAATTTACTTCTATTATCTAATTTGCTTCATTCTTTAGATATCTTTTGTTAAAGAAATAACAGTGCACAAGTGTTAACCAATCACATGAGGCAGCCACCAATCAGAAGCAACTGAGCCTATCTAGATATGCTTTTCAGGAAAGAATATCAAGATAATGAAGCAAATTAGATAATAGAAGTAAATTAGAAAGTTGTTTAAAATGGTATTCTCCATCTGAATCATGAAAGAATAAATGTGGGTTTAATGTCCCTTTAAATGTGCCAGATGCAGAAGCTCTGCCGCTTCATTCTAGGTGCCGCCATCTTGGCGCCATCATCATCATCTCACCATTCTTGCACAGTATGACAGAAGTGCTGCCTGGTCACAAATTCAAGATACTGCTGGCTTTTTACGAGCTGTATTCTTTGGGGTTAGTGTGCATGATACAGAGTGGGAACTTTACATTTTTGTATTTGTTACACAGTTTTAAAAGTTACCTACTATATATAAATAAGTATATAATTATAAATAGCAGAGCACAATAATACAGAATAATGAAGTTGCTGCAAAATTGTAAAACTACTTTCTATCATTCAACCTAACTTGAAGCACATTATGTTCCCAGATGTGTAAATGTGCACTGCTTTTTTTCACAGGGTGTGAGAATACTTGTGCTCCAAGATGGCGGCAGAGCTTCCCTATCTCCCTATCTGGCATCTTTACGGGATTAAATTGGAGAATGGATTTCAAGAGAGAGCTGCAGGAATACTACGAAAATTAATAGCACAGTGAGTAGAAGAAACCAAGCTATTATGGTTCCATCTAGTTGTTTCTTTAAAAGGGACATTCCGATCAAAATTATAATGCACATAGATGAATTAAATCTTTGAATAGAAACATATTTGTAACCTACATGTATTGGCTAAAATTCTTCTAGTAAAATGTATCATTGTTTTAGTGTTAACATTTTCTATGCATGTGATTGGCATTTTAAATACTGCAGCTGCTCAAAGTGCCAGTGGGGCTTGTAATCATGTCAGCAATTAACAAATTGAGTCATTACCAAATGGTATAAGTCCCTTAGGTTCTCTGAGCAAGTGCTCTGTTTAAATTGCTGGTGCACAGTGTGTACTTTAATACAATTCTGAAACAGCTATAGCTTTTACTAGAAGCATTTTTGCTAATACATATATATTGCAAACATGCTTCTATTTAAAACTGAAATGCTATATATAGATATAAATCACCTCCTGAACATATCAAGCAATAAAAATTGATATTAAACACAAAATACATATAGTGTTGAGGTTATTCCCAGCCTCCCTTTAATAACCTGTGCAGCCATGTTGAAATTAAGATTTCACTAAATTCAAGTGCTGATGCAGCAACTCTCCTTCAGATACCTGCAGTGTAACCCAGGTTCCATAAAGGGAGCATCCATGATTAGAAGGAGGTCCATAAAATATATTAAGAGCCAGATTATGTATGGAGCACAAATGTTTGCGCGCAAGTGATAAGGGGTTTATCGCGGGAGATGGTGCTTGTCAGGCTTACCGCTCATATTTCAAGTTGAAAGTAAACAAACATGAATGCTTGAGTACAATTGCAATTTATGCTGAAATGATTACAGAGCTTTGGTTAAATGGACAGTCAAAACCAAAATAAACTTTCATGATTCAAATAGGGCATGCCATTTTAAACAACTTTCCAATTTACTTTTATCACCAATTTTGCCTTGTTCTCTTGGTATTCTAAGTTGAAAGCTAAACCTAGGAGGTTCCTATGCTAATTTCTTAGACCTTGAAGGCCGACCTCTAATCTGACAGTTTTCACCACTAGAGGGCATTAGTTCATGTGTGTCACACAGACAGGGTGACACACACACAGTGGCAGGATGAGACATACACACACAGTGGCAGGGAGACACAGACAGATGCAGGGTGGCACACACACACACACACACACAGAGAGGCTGAGACAGGCAGATATGCACCTAGCAAGTTATTCCTTCCCTAAAGTTAATTTCTCAAGGTCCTTAGTCAATCAGCTCACCCTTGCATGCTCATTAGCTTGCTGTATTTATTTTTGCAGGGCAGTGGCACAGTTTGAGGAACCTGTTTTGCTGGAACTTTCCTTAGCATAGCTAAAGGTGCCTGCATGGTAATGGACATGACTGTTCAGAAGCTCATTGCAAGGATTTATGCTTCTCTCAAATTCCCCAAACTGGTATAAGCTGTGCAGCCTTTTAATCTTTGGCATGAACTGTATGCTTCTGAGCTGTCTGTCTCAAGCTGTGCCTCTGCCTCCTTCAGTTATTACATACACAGCCACCCCAGTCCCAAGTTGTGTTTTAACCTGCAAACTGATCCCACCCCTTACCAGCATACAGTGATGCTGCTTAATTTGTAACTCTTCTATGTATGCAAGCAGAACATGATTTAAGGACAAATTATTTCCAGGGCAACAGAAAAAGACAATACAATGCAACAATTCTCATCATTGTCAATGTTCAAAATGTTTTAAAACCAAATACAGGCTGACTGACTAACTGACTTAGGTATGGTATAATCATGATTGCCATTGACTGACAACAAGTCTGACTCTGACACATACATTATTATACTTGGAGTTGGAGAAGTTGTTTTAATTTACCCCCTCCCTGATAAGATGTTTGCACTTTGCACTTGCAGATGGCTGCCCCTGGTTGTATTTGTAAAAAAAAAGGTAGTTAAAAAGGCGCTAGAATTAATAACTTCTGTGCCTCTTCTTCAAACTATCTCCTTCCTAGATAGTATAGAATAGCTGTACAAAAATTGGAGCGAAGAGGAGGCGCTAGAAAAAGCACTTGGAGTTAAGAATCTATGGAGTGGTAAGCAAGGTGTATACTTTAATGCGGCCAAACTAATATCAATGCTATACAATACTCTGTCTCTATTCACTACAGAAACAGGAATCAGAGTCCTGCTCTGTACAGAAAATGCTTCAAATCGATTTCTAAAAATTATAACAATTTTATTTTATCACATACAAATTCCTCACACGAAAACCTCACACTAAAAGGAATTCCTTGATAATATGCGTAATAGATTCTGTTCAGTTCTTTATGCAAAACGTGTTACTTTGTCGTGTTAAACAACCAAAATCTCGGCTAGATTACAAGTTTTGCATTAGGCTTAAAAAGCAGCGTTAGCTGGTCCTAACGCTGCTTTTTAACGCCCACTGGTATTAAGAGTCTTGAAGGTATAGGCTCACCGATCACTTTTTTGGCCAAACTTGGAAATACTGCAAATCCACTTACGGAAATTGCGTATCCTCTTTTTTCAATAGGACTTGCATAGCGCCGGTATTATGAGTCTGCCAAAAAGTGAACAGTAGATCCTCTCCTGTCAAGACTGGTAACACATTCTAAAGTCAGTAGTTAAGAGTTTTACACTACAACGCCGTAGCATAAAACTCTTAACTAAAGTGCTAAAAAGTACACTAACACCCATAAACTACCTATTAACCCCTAAACCAAGGCCCTCTTGCATCGCAAACACTAAATTTTTTTATTTAACCCCTAATCTGCCGAACCGGGCATCGCTGCCACTATAATAAATATATTAACCCCTAAACCGCCACACTTCCGACTCGCAAACATTAGTTAAATATTATTAACCCCTAATCTGCCGTCCCTAACTTCGCCGACACCTACCTACATTTATTATCCCCTAATCTGCCGCCCCTAACGTCGCCGCCACTATACTAAATGTATTAACCCCTAAATCTAAATCTAACCCTAACCCCCCTAACTTAAATATAATTAAAAGAAATCTAAATAAAAATTACTATCATTAACTAAATTATTCCTATTTAAAACTAAATACTTACCTATAAAATAAACCCTAAGCTAGCTACAATATAACTAATAGTTACATTGTATCTATCTTTGGGTTTATTTTTATTTTACAGGCAAGTTTGTATTTATTTTAACTAGGTAGAATAGTTATTAAATAGTTATTAACTATTTAATAACTACCTAGCTAAAATAAATACAAATTGACCTGTAAAATAAAACCTAACCTAAGTTACACTAACACCTAACACTACACGATAATTAAATTCATTCCCTAAATTAAATACAATTAAATAAAATTAGCTAAAGTACAAAAAAAAACACACTAAATTACAGAAAATAATAAACAAATTACAAGATTTTTAAACTAATTACACCTAATCTAATCCCACTAACAAAATAAAAAAGCCCCCCAAATAAAAAAAGCCCTACCCTACACTAAATTACATATAACCCTTAAAAGGGACTTTTGCGGGGCATTGCCCCAAAGTAATCAGCTCTTTTACCTGTAAAAAAAATTACAAATCCCCCCAACAATAAAACCCACCAACCACACAACCAACCCTACTCTAAAACCCACCCAATAGCCCCTTAAAAAACCTAACACTAACCCCTTTAAGATCACCTTATCGGGAGAAGTCTTCATCCAACCGGGCCGAAGTCCTCAATGAAGCCGAGAGAAGTCTTCATCCAAGCCGGGCGAAGTGGTCCTCCAGACGGGCATAAGTCTTCATCCAGACGGCATCTTCTATCTTCATCCATCCGGCGCGGAGCGGGTCCATCTTCAAAATATCCGACGCGGAGCATCCCCTTCATCCAACGGCTAACACTGAATGAAGGTTCCTTTAAATGACATCATCCAAGATGGCGTCCCTTCAATTCTGATTGGCTGAATTCTATCAGCCAATCGGAATTAAGGTAGAGAAAATCCTATTGGCTGATGCATTCAGCCAATAGGATTGAAGTTCAATCCTTTTGGCTGATCCAATCAGCCAATAGGATTGAGCTGGCATTCTATTGGCTGTTCCAATCAGCCAATAGAATGCCAGCTCAATCCTATTGGCTCATTCAGTGTTAGCCATCGGATGAGGAGGATGCTCCACGTCGGATGTCTTGAAGATGGACCTGCTCCGCGCCGGATGGATGAAGATAGAAGATGCCGTCTGGATGAAGACTTCTGCCTGTCTGGAGGACCACTTCGCCCGGCTTGGATGAAGACTTCTCCCGGCTTTGTTGAGGACTTCGGCCCGGTTGGATGAAGACTTCTCCCGGTAAGGTGATCTTTAAGGGGTTAGTGTTAGGTTTTTTTAAGGGGGTATTGGGTGGGTTTTAGAGTAGGGTTGGTTGTGTGGGTGGTGGGTTTTAATGTTGGGGGGGATTTGTAATTTTTTTTATGGGTAAAAGAGCTGATTACTTTGATTACTTTTTTATTTAATTGTATTTAATTTAGGGAATTAATTTAATTATAGTGTAGTGTTAGGTGTAATTGTAACTTAGGTTAGGTTTTATTTTATAGGTCAATTTGTCTTTAATTTAGCTAGGTAGTTATTAAATAGTTAATAACTATTTTATAACTATTGTACCTAGTTAAAAGAAATACAAATTTGCCTGTAAAATAAAAATAAACCCTAAGCTAGCTACAATGTAACTATTAGTTATATTGTAGCTATCTTAGGATTTATTTTACAGGTAATTATTTAGTTTTAAATAGGAATAATTTAGTTAATGATAGGAATATTTATTTCGATTTCTTTTAATTATATTTAAGTTAGGGGGTGTTAGGTTTAGGGTTAGACTTAGGTTTAGGGGTTAATAACTTTAATATAGTGGCGGCAACATTGGGGGCGGCAGATTAGGTGATAATAAATGTAGGTAGGTGTCGGCGATGTTAGGGCCAGCAGATTAGGGGTTAATAATATTTAACTAATGTTTAAGAGGCGGGAGTGCGGCGGTTTAGGGGTTAATATGTTTATTATAGTGGCGGCAACATTGGAGACGGCAGATTAAGGGTTAATAAATGTAGGTAGGTGGCGGCGACATTGAGGGCGGCAGAGTAGGGGTTAATAAATATAATGTAGGGTTCAGCAGTGTCCGGAGCGGCAGATTAGGGGTTAATAATTATAATGTCGGGGGCGGCAGATTAGGGTTTAATAAGTGTAAGATTAGGGGTGTTTAGACTCGGGGTTCATGTTAGGGTGTTAGACATAAAATGTATTTCCCCATAGGAATCAATGGGGCTGCGTTAAGGAGTTTTACGCTGCTTTTTTGCAGGTGTTAGACTTTTTTTCAGCCGTCTCTCCCCATTGATTCCTATGGGGAAATCGTGCACGAGCACGTTACACCAGCTCACCGCCGACTTAAGCAGCGCTGGTATTGGAGTGCGGTAATGAGCAAAATTTTGCTCAATGCTCACTTCTTGTCTTTTAACAACGGGTTTGTAAAAACCCGTAATACCAGCGCTGCAGGTAAGTGAGCGGTGAGGGAAAACTGCTCGTTAGCACCGCATAGCCTCTGACGGAAAACTCGTAATCTGGGCCTCTGTTTGTTCAAATTTAGCAGTATTTCTTTAACTGAAACAGTATCTCTCTTTAGTGTATGCCAGTTTGTATCCAAAAAGGGGGTGGAACACGTATTTTAATTTATAGAGATCAGTCTCTGATCCTTGATTGTGTAAAATAGTATATTAACAAACAACTATGAATGATATAACTTTTTCTGAGGGATTTGCTTCAAACCCAAGTCCGTTCAAAAATACTTTGAGATATTGCGATTTATTATTCAAGTGTGATGCCGGATTATATCGAACCAGTTCTCTTACCATGTATTAAGTCCTATAGTCAGCAGTCTTTGTGGTCATCCATGCAGACTTTCAGAAAGTGGTTTATACTTTCTGAATGTCTGCACGGAAGACCACAGAGATTGCGGACTACAGGACTTAATACATGGTAAGAGAACTGGTTCGATATAGTCCGGCATCACACCTGAATATAACTCGCACTATCCCAAAGCATTTTTGAGCGGACTTGGGTTTGAAGCAAATCCCTCAGTAAAAGTTCTATCATTCATAGTTGTATGTAAATATACCTGGTTGTATTTGTGTCAGAGAGAGACTAGTGTGCGGTGTACTAAGCTAAGCCTTAAGTAGTTACAGGCACTCAGGAGGCAGGGCAGGCTCCGGAAAATAACTGAAATTCTGAAAAACTTTCAAGCAAGCAGGAATGTGAAGAGCTCAGGTCCTTCACCATCCATGACATACTGTTAACTTAACTAACCGGCTTCACGGTGTGAGGCTCAGGCGGCGTCCTCCAGGTTCGGCAGTCAGTGACACTGTGTAACAGTCAGTGGCAATGTGGGGAGTGACTGGTCGAGGTCTTTGTGTAGTGGTCACTGGTCGTCTCTGGCAGCTGGCTGCTTTCACTTCTTCTAGCCAGGCAGTGATACTGGCAATCACTGGGGATAGACAGGGCCCGGACGGGGGCTCAGGCTGAGCACAGTGAGCAACTCCTCTTCTAAGACTTGTTCACCTGAGTGAGTCCTCCTCAGTCAGTCCTGGGCAGCTCCGCAAGTCCGCAACTGGCACCCTCTCTCCTGCAAGTTGTTGCAACTTCCACGTGACTCTAGTATTTCACTCACAAGTCACAAAAAGCTCCCTCCTTCACTTTTAGTTGGTTCCCGCCAGTATCAGTCCGACTCCGACACAGCCGCAGGACGCACGTCCACGTCCGGCATGCCTTCCCGGCAGTGCTGAAAGCTGATTGCCTCAATCTGGCTGTCTGTTAGCTCCAGACATAGAGGCGTTTTGGAGAGCCAACTCAAATAGAGCTTAGTATGGGCCACAAGAGATACCACTGGATGGCGCTAGCTCATATAGCAAGTTAGTAACCCAGGAGCATCCTTGTTGCGCAATCAATGGAGGGCAGCTGAACGACTCACTGCCTCTTCTTAATTGCGCAACATGGATGTCATGATGTATTCATGGATCACATTACTATGCGCCGGTGGAGGAATTGGGTTGGGGGTACTAGGTTTTCTGTGTTTCTTATAATAATTATATATATATATATATATATATATATATATATATATATACATGTACTTTTTATACATGTAATTTTTAAAAACAAAATGGTCCAAGAGTAAGGCCTAAATCCTGGTCAGAGCAGTGTGCCAAACATGTTTCGGGCCTCCTCTAGCCCTTGATCACTGGCATATATAATATATAATATATAATTATTAATAGTTTTATCAATATTTCATATTTAATATTTCAATAATGCACCTTAACATAACTAATTCTTCATGTGTGCTAATTTGACACTGAGTTAGACCTAAAGCACGAAACCCAAAGCACATTAGACATATTTTACATTCCCTTAAAAATAAAATGTAAGTTTAATTATTAAATGTGTGTGTATACAGTATATATATATCGGAATAGATATACAAGTACATGTATATACAGATATATACATAGAAATGTGTATTTAAAGCAAAAAGAACATTTTCCTGTAAGTGAAGAACATTGGAATGTGAAATGTACCACTTGTAGGTCAGCAAAGCATTCAGAGCTTCCCCATGTTCACATGCAGATTCCAAATAAATAGAAAAGGTTTAATTTGGAGAGTGCAGCCTTTTCTATTTAATTGGAATGTGAAATGTTTACAGAACATACACAGTAACACCCATTACATATTTTAATAGAATTACTGTTTTTATATATATATATATATATATATATTTATATATACTGTATATATTTTATATATATATATATATATATATATATATATATATACATTATATATATATATATATATATATATATATATATATATATATATATATATATATATATATATATATATATATATATATATACTATAAAATAGTTGCTGTCCTTTTTCATGCAGCACGAACATTAATTTAGTATAATGTACTTTAAAGCAAGTACCATTGCAGTCTACTATATGCAAAAAATTACGCTGCCTAAAAAGTAGTTACTTTATAAGTAATAAACATAATTATTACCATTATTATTATTTTAAAAGATTTATTACACAAAAAAATGTAATTAAAAATTGCCAGTAGGTGGCAGCATTACTTACATTTTGCTACACTTGCAAAACTTGTGTAAAAAATGTTTAAAAAGTAGGGAAACATAAACTAACACAAGAACGATTATAACAATGTATTAATTGTAAATATTTAACAAAGCTTACCTTTTTATTGTTAAACAGAAAGAAAAGCTCTCACCTTTAAAGTTGGCACCCCATGTAATTAAATTTATGAATTCGGATAATTTTAGACATCTGCCAATAAAACATCTAAGCAGATGATTTGTTTCTTACAGAAAAAATGCTACATCAGGAAATGTTGCAATATCATGAGACTTTTTTTTTATAAAGTTGCGTATCAAATACCATAGTTACCAAACTATGTAGTAAGACAATGATCTGTGATAAATAAATATGAGTGATTGTATGTACTTTAATTTCCTGTTTTAAAACTTCAGGGAAACAAAAAGGTTTTCTTAAAACAGAGGCTTGTGCTGCCTTTCATGAAGAAGTAGGAAATGATTCATAATCAAAGAGAAAAGGAAACACATTTTCTGGCCTTTAAAATTAAACAGATTTGACATACTGAATATTCTTTCATCAGATGGTGAGAGTCCACGAGTCATCATGTGTGGGAATAATCCCATTCTGACTACTATGAGGAGGCAAAAGACTCCCCCAACACATCAAAACTTTTAATCCCTCCCACTTTCTATGATCCTCAGTCATTTTCTCAGTGAGAATGTCGCAGACCTCCCAAGTTAAATGTGAACTTGTCTACCAATCTCCTTCAGGTGAAAGTTGTACTTTTCCACCAATCCCCTGGGTTGAGATGCAGTTATTAAACAAGATCCTTGGCACAGTGCTTGCACTGCTTAGGATAGGCTCGTCTACTGGAAGTTGTTGCAGCTGAGGTAAGAACAGTGGACAAAGGTGCACACATGATTTACATATACCATAAACCTTATACTAGCACTTTTTAGCACTTTTAGACACTTTTTAAAAATGTTGTGTTTTGCGGCTACTGTTGCTTTAAATTTAGTGCAGTTGACTTAGTGTGCTCGGATTTTACTTTTGATACATGCATGGTGTATTTATTTAATCTGCCCTAAATTTCTGTTACCTTTGGGTTTTCTCTTTCAGTGCTCACCAGTAGCACAGGTGCATTATGGGTTATAGGCGTTATTAAGCTTTTTAGCAAGCCCTTTCGGTGTTAGAATCCTTTCCTCTCTTTATACTGCTGTAACATTTTCAGTGTGTAGGAAGGTTCTAAAGACTGATGGAGGTGGTAAGGCTGAACATTGAATTTGGGGTACAAATTTTATTTAACTCTATATTATGTGATGTGTTGTTATGTGATGTGTTATAAGCTATATAAGCCACTTTACTGTTTTTACAGTATTTTCAATGCTTATCTAAACAGTAGCTGCTCACAGGAGAGTTCCTCTGAGCTTTCTCCAAAACTTTATTTTCAGCTGATAAACGCAGACGCTTGCAATACTTTGAAGATGGTCCTTCTTTGGCCTTTAGCTTTTCAGGTACTTTCTTTGGGAGTAGCCACTCTAAGTTACCCATTTATGATAGGGGTGTTTCTTACTATGAAGATTCGTTCTCTGAGGATAGTTTCTCAGAGTCTCAGGACCCTGTTGTCATGGCAGAGGATGCATCCTTTAATTTCAGACTTGAGTATTTTTATGCATTATTGGGGCAATTTTTAATTGCTTTAGAGGTAGAAGAAAATCCTGATAAGATTATTGATACATTTTTTAACACAGCTCCAAAGTATCCTTCCTTATTTCCTATGCCTGATTCATTTTCTGAAATAATTTCAATGAAATGACAGAAGCCAGGTATTCCTTTTGTTCCACCCTCCAAACTAAGTTTATGCTTCATCTTCCTTCATTTAATACAGATATTTGGGAGATGCAACTATTTTCACATTGCCCAGGTATATTACTATTCCTTTTGGAGGACAGTTCTTCTTTCAAGGATCCTTTTGATAGGAAACTTGAAGTTTTCCCTTGGTCAATCCTTTCAACTTGCAGGTTTTATGTGTAGGCCTGCAGTTAGTGTAGCCTGTGTCGCTGCTGCCACTTCTGTGTGGTGTGACAATCTCTCAAAATGTTTTCTGGGGAAACCACTCTTGATGAGATTTGGGATCATATTAATCTCCTGAGAACAGCTATCTTCGTTATTTGTGATGCAGCAGTGGAAATAATTTGTGATAATACTTTACCTTTTTTAGCTAGGCAGGCAAGTCTGCTGATTTGGTTTCTAAGCACAGACTGCTTTCTCTCCCAACCCAAGGTTAAATCTCTGTTTGGGTCTGGACTGGAGGCTATTATTGCCACAGTCAGGGAACTTTTCTGCCCCCGGATAAGAAATCTAAGGGTAAACCATGATTTGCTGGGCATTTTTACACCTTTCATCAATCTAAGTCTCAGAAAGATGCCTCCTTTTTTCAGAGAACTGACTACTGTAAGTTATTCTGGAAGTCTAACTCTTCTTGGTCCAAAACAAACAGTCCAAGAAGTCTGCTTCAGCTCCCAAGACCGCATAAAAGTAATACCTACATACTAGAGCAGTCTCTAGTGGGAGGCATATTGAGTATATTTTAAGAGGCTTTGATGATGTTCAGGAATCTTGGGTGTTACAAATGATTTCCCAGGGGTACAAATTTGTTTTTGTTAAAGGCCTCCTCAAGGAAGATTTTTCCTTTAAAGGGCCAAATTTTTTTAGCTTGTGTAAGAGATTTGGAACTAATTGGGGTGATTGCTTCAGTTCCGACTTCAGACTTAACCGGAGGTTTTATTCAAATCTCTTTATAGTACCAAAGAAGGAGGGTAATTTTTGGCCTGTTTTGCATCTCAAAATAATAAATAAATTCCTGAAAGTTCCTACTTTCAAGATGGAGATAATACACACTTTATTTCTTGTAGTGCTGGAGGGTCAGTAATTGTCTACTAGACTTAAATTATGCTTACTTGCCTATCTCTGCTCACAGGGATCAATTAAAGCTCCTAAGATTTGCTTCCTAGATAAGCACTTTCAGTTTGTGGCCCTCCTTTTGCTCTGGCTACAGTTCCCAGAGTTTTTACAAAAGTACTTGGTGCTCCATTGCCTGTAGTTTAAGTTAAATTAATTTATGTAGTTCCTTACATGGATGATATGCTGGTACAGTCTCCTTCTTTTCATCTGGCTGTGTCTGACATTCAGATAGTTCTTCAGTTACTTCACAGTCACGGCTGAAAAATAATACTTCCAAAGAGTTGGTTAATCCCCTTCTGTCATTTGAACAACCCCATAGATAATCCTTAGCTGTTCTAGCTAAAAAAACAACTGAACACTGTCTATTATTGAGATACATCCATACACACTAGGTCTAACAATATACAGTATATATATATATATATATATATATATACACTGCTCAAAAAAATAAAGGGAACACTTAAACAACACAATGTATCTCCAAGTCAATCACACTTCTGTGAAATCAAACTGTCCACTTAGGAAGCAACACTGAGTGACAATTAATTTCACATGCTGTTGTGCAAATGGGATAGACAACAGGTGGAAATTATAGGCAATTAGCAAGACACCCCCAATAAAGGAGTGGTTCTGCAGGTGGTGACCACAGACCACTTCTCAGTTCCCAAGCTTTCTGGCTGATGTTATGGTCACTTTTGAATGCTGGTGGTGCTTGCACTCTAGTGGTAGCATGAGACGGAGTCTACAACCCACACAAGTGGCTCAGGTAGTGCAGCTCATCCAGGATGGCACATCAGTGCGAGCTGTGGCAAGAAGGATTGCTGTGTCTGTCAGCGTAGTGTCCAGAGCATGGAGGCGCTACCAGGAGACAGGCCAGTACATCAGGAGATGTGGAGGAGGCCGTAGGAGGGCAACAACCCAGCAGCAGGACCGCTACCTCCGCCTTTGTGCAAGGAGGAACAGGAGGAGCACTGCCAGAGCCCTGCAAAATGACCTCCAGCAGGCCACAAATGTGCATGTGTCTGCTCAAACGGTCAGAAACAGACTCCATGAGGGTGGTATGAGGACCCAACGTCAACAGGTGGGCGTTGTGCTTACAGTCCAACACCGTGCAGGACGTTTGACATTTGCCAGAGAACACCAAGATTGGCAAATTCGCCACTGGTGCCCTGTGCTCTTCACAGATGAAAGCAGGGGCACACTGAGCACATTTGACAGACGTGACAGTCTGGAGACGCCGTGGAGAACGTTCTGCTGCCTGCAACATCCTCCAGCATGGCCAGTTTGGCAGTGGGTCAGTAATGGTGTGGGGTGGCATTTCTTTGAGGGGCCGAACAGCCCTCCATGTGCTCGCCAGAGGTAGCCTGACTGCCATTAGGTATCAAGATGAGATCCTCAGACCCCTTGTGAGACCATATGCTGGTGCGGTTGGCCCTGGGTTCCTCCTAATGCAAGACAATGCTAGACCTCATGTGGCTGGAGTGTGTCAGCAGTTCCTGCAAGACGAAGGCATTGATGCTATGGACTGGCCCTCCCGTTCCCCAGACCTGAATCCAATTGAGCACATCTGGGACATCATGTCTCGCTCCATCCACCAACTTCACTTTGCACCAAAGACTGTCCAGGAGTTGGTGGATGCTTTAGTCCAGGTCTGGGAGGAGATCCCTCAGGAGACCATCCGCCACCTCATCAGGAGCATGCACAGGCGTTGTAGGGAGGTCATACAGGCACGTGGAGGCCACACACACTACTGAGCCTCATTTTGACTTGTTTTAAGGACATTACATCAAAGTTAGATCTGCCTGTAGTGTGTTTTTCCACTTTAATTTTGAGTGTGACTCCAAATCCAGACCTCCATGGGTTGAAAATTTTGATTTCCATTTTTTAATTTTTGTGTGATTTTGTTGTCAGCACATTCAACTATGTAAAGAACAAAGTATTTAATTAGAATATTTTATTCATTCAGATCTAGGATGTGTTATTTTAGTGTTCCCTTTATTTTTTTGAGCAGTGTATATGTATAGAGAGAGAGAGAGAGAGAGAGAGAGAGAGAGAGAGAGAGAGAGAGAGAGAGAAATTCTGCACTGTTTTTTTTCCACCTAGCACCATCCTTAAAGGGACACTGAAAACACAAAATTTTTCTTTCGTGATTCAAATAGAGCATGGCATTTTAAGCATATTTCTAATTTACTCCTATTATCACATTTTCTTTATTCTCTTGGTATCTTTATTTAAAATGCAAGAATATAAATTTAGATGCCGTCCCATTTTTGGTGAACAACCTGAGTTGTCCTTGCTGATTGGTGGATAAATTCATCCACCAATAAAAAAGTGCTGTCCATAGTCCTGAACAAAAAAAAAAAGCTTAGATGCCTTCTTTTTCAAATAAAGATAGCAAGAGAAGAAACAAATGATAATAGGAGTAAACTAGAAAGATGCTTAAAATTGCATGCTCTATCTGAATCACGAAAGAAAACATTTGGGTTCAGTGTCTCTTTAACTAAAATGATTAATCAAAAGTGATAAAAATAAGAAAAAATAAATAAAATTACAAACATTATCATTGCAATCTAATCTCATTCCTATTCCTATATGAATTCATTTTAGTGGAATATATATCAAACCATAATCCTATTTAACTAGATACTGTATCTAAAAAGTGTATAACATAATCAAATATTTATATAACATAATTCTAGCTTATATATCCAGTGATATCAATTAATTTTATCATTGCAGGGAAGCATCCCTATACAAGGTAAATGCCCCAAATCCCAAGTTCTAAATACCACTTAGTGAAAGAAACTGTATATCCAAAAAAAATAGACAATTATAGAATAATAAAGGGGAAGACTACCTTATAAAAGTTTCAAACATCCCCTACAATCAGATGATGAGTGGTATTAACAAACAGAAACCATCCTCTTGTCTGCATATGTGTGCATATGTGTGCATGGGTAAAAGTCATCAGACACTAGTCTTTTCCCCTGTGTCTATTAGTCAGTGTATAGTGGTATAACATAGTATAACATAGTATAGATAAAAAAAGTGACTACATGAGTACACAGGATTATCACCATGATTAATCATTATACTTATAAGAAACAATACCAATCATTATTAATGTTCAAGCCATTGGGAAAAACTGTGTTCAGTTCATAGATCCATCTAGATTCACACTATAAAAGTAATTAAGCTCTATCACCCTTTCTTTATATAGGGGGATATGATCAAGAAGTCTAAATCTCAGGTCCATGACCGTATGCTCATGTTCTAGAAAGTTGCATGCTATGGATCTTAGAGCTTGTCTAATGGCAGATTGATGGTTAGCCATTCCAGTCCTAGCATCATTGCATGTCTTGTCTACATAAAACATCCCACAAGAACAATTCAGTAAATATAACTATAATATAATATAAAACCTGTGACGTAGCGTACCAGCCACACCTCCCTGATACCGGCCGGGAATTGTTTGTACTGGGTTAACGCTGGGAGTCGATGCAGACAGCCACGAACTTTGCAGCTGTGGAATATCTTTTATTGCGGTTTTATTGAGGCCCTTTTTTATCTGAATTCTAGTAAGTTATGTTACTAGTGTGTGTCACTTGGATTGTAATAAAGTAATACCTTGAGTCGGAGGTGCGCTGTCTTCTTTTTGTTGCAGTTTTGTTGGCTTTCCTCCGGTGGAACAAGAAACCCATCGTTTGTTGAACAGCTGCACTCCGCTGAGACTCTTCATTCTCTTTCCCCCTGTTGGATGCTACAGTGTGTGAATCTGTTTCTACCATATTTCAGGACACACATAGTTTGGTAACGTAGCGCAGTTCTCTGCTATTATCTTTTAATTCAGTAAATATACAACATATTTTTTGTACAGGTCAGAAAGAACTTTATCTGTTACTTGTTGTTGGTATGAGGATGTCATAATTCATGACCCGGAATCATTGCATTACAGGTAGTGCAAGAGGAGCAGCGGAAGCAACCTTGGAAGTTGACAAACGAGTCTTGTTAGTATAACAATGACTTGGATCAGTTTTAATTAGCATATCTTTTAGGTTAGGGGCTCTTTTATAGGTAATCCTGGGAGGGTGTGAAAAAGAAAGCATGGGATCAGTACTCACTATCTTCCAATGTTGTTGTATTGTGCGATTTATTTGTCTTGTTTCAGGATTGCAAGTGGTAATGAATGATTGCAAGTGGTTATTAATTGCCCTTACTTTGGGCCTAAGTAAATCCTTTTGTTTCACACCACTCAGATTTTGTCATGTTTCCTTAATTAAATCAGGGTTATATCCCCTTTCCAAAAATCTATCATTCATCTCATTTAAATGGATCTCACATAAAGATGCATCCACGTTGTTCCTAATCACATTCATCATTTGTCCCTTGGGGATGACCTTGATAAGATTCCTTTGATGACAGCTCTGAACTGAGAGAAAGAGTGTCTGTCAGTCTCTTTGCGGTATAGGGTCGACTTTAAATGTCCATTACTCTTATATAGTCTCAAGACCAAAAAATCTATCTGGTTTTCATCATAAAACATCTTAAATCTCAATGTAATATTGAGTGAGTTAATGTCCTCAAATCACTCTATTAGTGATTTTGTTGATCCTTTCCAAATCAGCAATAGATCATCAATGTATCTTCTGTAGAAGTGGATATGAGGGTTAGAATAGATGTTCAGAGTAAAGTTCTTATATTGGTCCATGAACAGGTTTGCATATGCTGGGGCCTGTGTGTGTGTGTGTATGAAATATTTGCTGTAAATACAAATTGAAACACTTTATTAAATATAAATATTTCATTATTATGATTTTACATATTTTCAGCTAATTGAATGAAAAGGGCTCCAATGCACTTACATTTATGTCTATGTATCTATACATATGTATTTATGTTTTTATATGTGTATATATGTCTGTAAATACATATATACACACATATAAATACATACACATATATATATATATATATATATATATATATATATACAGTTATGTGTGTGTATGTTCATATTTAGACATGTATATGTATGTGTCTCTATGTTAAAGGGACAGTACACTTAAACAAAAAAAGCAATTCATGGGTACGCTGTCTAATCACAGCACGCCCGATCGTGCCATTGAACTGAATGTAGCTCGCTCCCAATACCAGACTTTTGAAAACCAAGACCCGATCAGAAGAGCCTGGAGCAGGGCCATCTTTAACGCAAAAAGGGCAGCTGACCCGGGCTCAATCTTTGTTGTGGTGCTCAAAGCAGCTGCCCCTTGAGCCTTCACTGTCCGCAAATAGTTTTCCCGGCTGTGTGTATTTTGCCTACAACTCAGGTTTGTTCCTGCCCGGGGGCATGCACCTTTCGTCATATCCGGGCATTCCCTCATAAAGGAGCACGCTGGAGACTGGAACACAACTTGCGCGTCCGAGCAGTGATTTGTTAGGCCCCACGTACTGTATGTGTCAGTTATGGCCGTGCATCACAGGGGGCGTTTATAATCTTGGAGCCCTCAGCACATCAAAAGCCTGTCGGCTGCTCATTGGTGTTTGCAGCTGTGACGGCATAAGCCAGAAGCAGCAAATGGGGCTTAACATGTGAACGATTCCAGAGGTGGAAGGAGCTTCTGAATCGTAACTTTAAGGGCTTTGTATATTTATAACATTTCAAACAACACGTGTGCCCAAGTATGCTGTACATTTTGGGGAATGACTAGCCATTAAAACTCCAGAACGACTCCTTATACCATCTCTATTAGTACAAAAGTTAAAAGTACAGGCTCTGGTACTTTTGTACTAATAATTAGATGAGGTTCGGGCTAAACCCACTTATGTAGCTTGTGGCCCCTCTGGACCAACCTACCTCTATGGCAAAGCAACTTTGAGCATAGGAGTTCTGCAGCAGGTACAGGTGTCCTGCACAGGGCCCCAGAGATTTACCTTTTTGTTTTGACTTCACCAGCATCTGGCACACGCTGTCTAATCACAGCACGCTGTCTAATCACAGTTCAAGACCAGATTTATGCCCACTTTATTAGTCACAGTTGCTAAGTATGTTCCCAGTGTACCAGATTTGAACCTGAAGTATATGCATGTTTCTTTACCCTAAAAAAAATTACAGCAGTCCTCCCTTATGCCAAATATGTACGCACATCATACTTCTAATAAGATTTATGGCTCTTCTGCTCCCCTCTTGTGGCAATATTGTATAAGACCCCTGGGCACATACATGAATGCTGACCTTCCACCATATCATATGCAGTTATGCTCTTACATTGCATTTCTTGCTGCCCCCTTATGCCGTATGTGCTGATATATGTATTAGCTGCTACATGGCAAGCTCCATCCCAGTTCAGCTAGGATGGGTCTAAATCAGATCTGTGAGCAGATGGTGTTCTGTTCAAATGCATTGTACCCTGAACCCCCTTTATGGTATGGGTCACATCAGAACTCAGAAATCAGATGCAGAAACCCCTACACCCCCCTTATCTTATGTCATGTGCTGTTTTCCCCTACACTTTTCTACTTATGGTAGACAATTTCCCTGAATTGACTGCCTAAAACTTTACACCTAGATTATGAGTTTTGCGTTAGGGTTAAAAAGCAGCGTTGAGAGCGAGGTCCCAATGCTGCTTTTTTCCTAACGCTGGTATTACGAGTCTTGCAGGTACAGGTATACCGCTCACTTTTTTTCCGTGACTCGAACATACTGCAAATCCACTTACGTCAATTGCATATCCCATATTTTCAATGGGGTTTTCCTAATGCCAGTATTACGAGTCTTGGATAAAGTGAGCGGTACAGCCTCTCCTATCAAGACTCGTACAGCATTTAAAAGTCAGAAGTTAAGAGTTTTATGGGCTAACGCCGTAACATAAAACTCTTAACTAAAGGGCTAAAAAGTACACTAACACCCATAAACTACCAATTAACCCCTAAACCGAGGCCACCCCCCCACATCGCAAACACTTAAATAAAAATCGTAACCCCTAATCTGCCGACCGGACATCGCCGCCACTTTAATAAATATATTAACCCCTAAACCACAGCACTCTCGCCTCGCAAACACTAGTTACATTTTATTAACCCCTAATCTGCCGTCCCTAATATCACCGACACCTACCTACATTTATTAACCCCTAATCTGCCGCCCTCAACGTCGCCGCCACTATATTAAATGTATTAACCCCTAAATCTAAGTCTAACCCTAACACCCCCTAGCTTAAATATAATTTAAATGAATCTAAATAAAATTACTATAATAATAACTAGTGTTTATATAGCGCCTTTCTCCCAGTGGGACTCAAAGCGCATTTTCAGTGCTCGCTCTCGGAATTAACCAAATCGGCAGCTGAATAGTAATAGTTGTTATTATTACCCAATTTAATGGTAATCATTTTATCGACCTCGGAAGGATGAAGGGCTGAGTCGGCCCTGCTGGGATTTGAACCTGTGACTTTGGATCTTTCAAACAGGCTTTATTTGTAGTCAGGGTATTTACCAACTGAGCTACCTCACCACCCTTTAAATAAATGATTCCTATTTAAAACTAAACAATTACCTATAAAATAAACCCTAAGCTAGCTACAATATAACTAATAGTTACATTGTAGCTATCTTAGGGTTTATTTTTATTTTACAGTCAAGTTTGGTTTTATTTTAACTAGGTAGAATAGTTACTAGTTATTAACTATTTTCTAACTACCTAGATAAAATAAATACAAAAGTACCCGTAAAATAAAACCTAACCTAAGTTACAATTACACCTAACACTACCACTATAATTAAATTAATTCCCTACACTAACTACAATTAAATAAAATTAAATACAATTATCTAAATTACGAAACAAAATAAACACTAAATTACAGAAAATAATAAAATAATACATTTTTTTAAAAACTAATTACACCTAATCTAATCCCACTAATAAAATAAAAAATCCCTGCCCTACACTAAATTACAAATAGCCCTTAAAAGGGCTTTTTGCGGGGCCTTGCCCCAAAGTAATCAGCTCTTTTACCTGTAAAAAAAAATACAATAACCCCCCAACATTAAAACACACCACCCACACACCCAACCCTACTCTAAAACCCACCCAATCCCCCCTTAATAAAACCTCACATTCTATTGGCTGGAATAGAATGCAAGCTCAATCCTATTGGCTGATTGGATCAGCCAATAGGATTTTTTCTACCTTAATTCCGATTGGCTGAAGATGAAGATGCCGTCTGGATGAAGACTTCTGCCCGTCTGGAGGACCTCTTCTTCCAGGCTTGGATGAAGACTTCTGCCCGTCTGGAGGACCACTTCTGCCCAGTTGGGTGAAGATGTCTCAAGGTAGGGTGATCTTCAAGGGGTTAGTGTTAGGTTTTATTAAGCGGGGATTGGGTGGGTTTTAGAGTAGGGTTGGGTGTGTGGGTGGTGGGTTTTAATGTTGGGGGGGTATTGTATTTTTTTTACAGGTAAAAGAGCTGATTACTTTGGGGCAATGCCCCTCAAAAAGCCTTTTTAAGGGCTATTTGTAATTTAGTATAGGGTAGGGATTTTTATTATTTGGGGGGCTTTTTTTATTTTATTAGGGGGATTAGATTAGTTGTAATTAGTTTTAATTTTTTTTAATTATTTTATTATTTTCTGTAATTTAGTGCGTTTTTTTTGTACTTTAGTTTATTGTATTTAATTGTAATTAATTTAATTTAATGTAGGGAATTAATTTAATTATAGTGTAGTGTTAGGTGTAATTGTAACTTAGGTTAGGTTTTATTTTACATGTACTTTTGTATTTATTTTAGCTAGGTAGCTATTAAATAGTTAATAAATATTTAATAACTATTGTACCTAGTTAAAATAAATACAAAGTTGCCTGAAAAATAAAAATAAATCCTAAGCTAGATACAATGTAACTATTAGTTATATTGTAGCTAGCTTAGGGTTTATTTTATAGGTAAGTATTTAGTTTTAAATAGGAATAATTTAGTTAAGTGTAGTAATTTTATTTAGATTTATTTAAATTATATTTAAGTTAGGGTGTGTTAGGGTTAGGGTTAGACTTAGGTTTAGGGATTAATAACTTTATTATAGTGGCGGCGACATTGGGGGCGGCAGATTAGGGGTTAATAAGTGTAAGATTAGGGGTGTTTAGACTTGGGGTTTATGTTAGGGTGGTTAGTTGTAAACGTAAATTTTCTTTCCCCATAGGAATCAATGGGGCTGCGTTAGGAGCTGAACACTGCTTTTTTGCAGGTGTTAGGTTTTTTTTCAGCCGGCTCTGCCCCATTGATTCCTATGGGGAAATCATGCACGAGCACGTTTAGCCAGCTCACCACTACCGTAGGCAGCGCTGGTACCGAGGTCAGATGTGGAGCAAAATTTTGCTCTCCACTCACTTTTCTGCGGCTAATGCCGGGTTGAAAAAAAAACCGTAATACCAACGTTGTTTGTAGGTGAGCGGTGAGCATAAACTGTATGGAAAGGACCAGTATCAGGACTTTTAGCTCTCCTTAATGATATGAATAATAACACATATGGTCTGACCTTTACCCATAATTATAGTAAAACATCCATAACATTCTTGGATTTAGAGATTATGTCCATTAATGACACCATAGAAACAAAAACACACTTTAAGAAGGTAGATTGTAATACATATATTCATGCTGAAAGCTGTCATTTGAATACTTGGAAAGAGAATATCCCTGTGGGACAATTTCTAAGAATTAGAAAAAATTGTTCGAGACTAATGGACTTCGAACAGCAGGTTGAGATTCTAGAAGAAAGATTTAATTCAAGAGGCTATAAAAGAGAACATACTGAAAAAGCTATACAAAGGGCCAGAAATACTGAAAGGGAGACTCTTTTAACGTATAAAGAAAAAATTAAAAATAATGATGATGAACAGATTAAGGTACCCTTCATTACAGAATACAATGTGGATAATAATCTGATAAAGAGAATTGTAAAAAGACACTGGCACATTTTAAAAGAGGATAGCATTTTAGGAGAAAAAATTCCAAATAATCCTACTTTCATCTTTAAAAAAGCTGCAAATCTAAAATCACGCTTAGCACCAAGTGAACTAAAAAGACAGAAAAGTAACAAAAGACTAACAATACAAAATTTTTTATTTGGAACAAAGCCAATGGGTTTTTTTCCATGCTATTCGTGCAAGGCCTGTGGGCATAGCAAAAAAACCAAAGAAATTAAGTTCAACAATTCCCAAGACCATTTTCAAATAAAAGAGCTGATTAGGTGTACACATACCTGTGCAATATATGTTTTAAAATGCACGTGCAATTTGTTTTATATCGGTGAAACAAAAAGAGCAATAAGGGACAGAATTAGGGAACACTTAAGAAGCATAGAAAAAGGGTTGGAGGACACCTATCTATATAAACATTTTAAAACCATTCACAAAGGGAAAACAAAGGACCTAACTT
Source organism: Bombina bombina (assembly GCF_027579735.1). NCBI lineage: Eukaryota > Metazoa > Chordata > Amphibia > Anura > Bombinatoridae > Bombina > Bombina bombina. The sequence goes on along the minus strand of NC_069501.1, from coordinate 321,838,678 downwards.
ACTGGGGAATTAAAACCATAAAGAAACATTGGCGAGGGGGGAATATTGAAAAAAAGCTGCTAATAAAGGAGGCTGAGTTAATATTCAAATATGATACGTTGAACCCTAGGGGTTTAAATTCTGAACTAGATGTATCCCCATTTATTTTAGACTAAAGTTATACTCTTTAGAAGAAACTTTTCTCTCTAAAAAAATCTTGGGGGATTCTAAAATAAATACTTGTTTATTTTAATTTCTTGTTTAACTTTACTGATTTTTAAGTTTAATTTACTTTTGTATATATTTAATAATTATTTACCAAAAAACGATCAGAGAACAAAGTGGTTAAAAGATACTGTAAAGGTTATGCCGATAACATTAAGAAGGGAATATAAGCTTTATAAAGATAAATTTCCCTTTAAGAACAAAATGACTCGTCCATCAAAGACACAAATGGAACAAAGTTTGAAATGTCAGAAATACTATCTTTGACCGCTATAAAGTTTTGACCAATGAAAACAAATGGATCTCTTTAAAAGGAGGAGGATAATGTGGGCTAGTCATTCTTGATAAAGCTCTGAAAGGAGTGAAATGCGTAGAAAACACTAGTACCACATATTGATTTATTATCAGACAAAGGAAAAGTTATCAACCCGGGTTGTAATTCTATCCTTTTCTATCCCCTGGCGGATAGCACTAACAGAGGTTGCATGCTGAGCAATAAGAGCAATCTCCAATTGTTATTCAAGTACCAAGATACGTACCGGACAACAAAAGTTAAATAGACCGAAGCCCACGGAGGCTCTGGTTGGCTGGGAGAGACGGGCCCCTGATTCAGGAACTGTGACGTCAGACGCCGAGATCTCGAGGAACATCCACGAAGCACATTGAACAGAGATCGACTACCGGTAAAGTGTTACCACAAATGTAAGACGTTTAACTTGTTTAATCTCAGACAAAGTGCAGAGGCCTATACCTGCAAATAATTAATAGACCGGTCATCAGGAGTTTTTTCAGACTTGACATTTGAAACCAAAGATAGACACTATCCGATGAACGGCAATGTCCTAAGGAATGACCTTTTAACATAACAGTATCCACCACTGCACTCTGGTATTTTTATATACATTGTTTCACTAAAAGTGTAATTGTGAAGTTATAGGGAGACGTCCCTTTTAAATATATATTTGTTATGTATGCTGCTTTTAAATTTATGTTTGTCTAATCTGATTTTTATAAAATTCATATATAGTCTAATCAAGTCCCTGGTCATTTTTTTGTCTATAATCAAGCTTTTTTAGGGGTATCTTAAGCTTTTTTTAGCGCCCTTACTTCTTTTCCCATATTTGCCTCATTTTTATTTATAACAGTCTGAAGGATCTGTTATTTAGTTAAGGAGTCTGATACCCTACACTTAGCGCACTTCAATTACTCACCACTACACACTATTTTATTTTCCTTCATTTGTTAGTAGCGGCTAGTGAAAGCATGGATGACATTTTTGATTTTAGGGACAAAATTTTCCTAGGTATGAAAGATGATAATATCCCACACACTGACACAATCTCATCTGATAACACTTCAGATCTTATGCAAAGTTTGGAACATGCACTAGTTAAAGAACTAAAGCAGAAAATGGAATTAGTTTTTTTAAATAGATACACACAAAAAGGAATTATTCCAAGAGGTTTACAAATTAAGAAAAATTGCACTTTTCCTTTAAAAGAAGATTTACAATTAGAATGGAAGGACACACTCACAAAGGCTTCAAACACTTTAATAGACATATTGAAAAGATCATGAAAAGGGACTTTAGTAGAAATTGAGAAAAATATTTTGGAAATTAAAGAAAAACTCACAGATAGAAAAAATGAGAATGAATACAAAGAAAGACAGAGAGTAATCATTGGGAAATTAGATAATTTAAATAAAGACCTTCTAAGGACAAAATGGGGCAAAATGGAAAGGGACACTAAAGATAATCTTGCACAACAAGACATAACTAACAAAGAGGTAATGGAAACCACAGATAAAAGCACCAAAAATGAAAATATATATGAAAAAAGAGTAAGGAAAGAAAATCACACAAACTCGAACACTTATGAACACAGAAGTAACCAACAATATAGAAATGAGAATATGCACAATAAAATACAGGGATATAATAGACAAAACGAATACGGTACAAGTCGCAGTTATAGTCATAATGTTTACAATGAAAGACCATGGTATCCAAGATATGGCAACAGAAATTATCAAAATTGGGAACCAAGGTCATACAACCACTATAACACCAATTACGATCATAGAACTCCATATAATAGGGAAAAAGAATGGCAGTATCCAAGAAGACCCCACAGGGTTGAGAATCTTAGAGAGGATAGAAATAATCAATATGAACAATGGAGGACCCCTACCTATAATCGTTTTGATGCCTTTAGAGAAGCAGAAGAGAGGGAAGACAGAAATACCAATACCAGTCCTCTTTTTTTAGAGAAGAGCCCTCTAAAGGGGGGCAATCAAATGTTTCCAATCAGGGGAGAAAAAGAACTAAACCAAAAGAAAAAAAGAAGTTTAGAGGAAAAAGAGGAAGGGGAATGCTCAAACGAAGCAAAAAGACTACGATAACTAAAGGTCAGCAGGGAATTTTTAATTTAAGCAGTATTAATTTAAAAACAGAAGAAGAGAAGGTTCTAGGTCTAGGGTTATCTTATGCCCCCACAAATAGACTTAATAAATTTAACACTTATATTAATGTTAAAAAATTTGTAAGGAATCTAACCCTGAAAAGATTTTATTTAAAAAATCCTGCTGAGAAAGAGCTTATTGCCCAACCTGTAAATTCAGAAAAATATATACATTCCAATTTGAAACCGAAATCTTATTTTAATCCTGTACATTCCAAAGGTAATTATCTGGACACATTTGAAAAACTAGTTTTAAGTGATTTAAAAAAGTGTAATCCACCCAAATTAAGAAAATATAATATGACCAAAAAAGAAAGAACCATACTTGATAATCTGAAAAATAACACTGAGCTGACCATTAAATCAGCTGATAAGGGTGGAGGAATTGTCCTTATGGACACACATAATTACCTAAAAGAAGCACATAGATTACTTAATGATAATAAGACTTATAAAAAACTAGACTTTGATCCAACCACTAAGTTTACACAAACACTGAACAAAATTTTATTAGAAGGCAAGAAATCCCAAATACTTAACGAAAAGGAATTTCAGTTTTTAACTCCAAAACACCCAAGAATCCCAATTTTTTATTTCCTCCCGAAAATCCACAAAAGTATAATTAATCCCCCGGGGAGGCCTATAATTTCAGGGATTCATTCCCTATCAGCCAATTTGTCAAAATATGTAGATGGGTACCTGCAGAAATATGTCCAAAAATTGGACTCATATCTTAGAGATTCCACACAAGTTCTAAATATACTAAACTCCCTGAAATGGGAGGAAGACATGTTTTTAGTGACCTGCGACGTTTCGTCACTTTATACCGTAATTAATCATACTAAAGGTATTAAAGCAGTAGATACTTTTCTAACATCAGATAGAGATATGACCGAAACACAAAAAAACTTTATATTAAAAACTATTAAATTCATTTTAGAAAATAATTATTTTTCTTTTAACGATACTTTCTACATACAAGCGGAGGGTACAGCTATGGGTACAAGGTTTGCACCTAGCTACGCCAATTTATTCATGGGAGCCTGGGAGACTCATTTCTTTGGCAGGGGTAGCTATGGTGCAAACCTTGTACTCTATAAAAGATATATAGATGACCTTCTGCTTGTATGGAAAGGACCAGAATCAGGACTTTTAGCTCTCCTTAATGATATGAATAATAACACGTATGGTCTGACCTTTACCCATAATTATAGTAAAACATCCATAACATTCTTGGATTTAGAGATTATGTCCATTAATGACACCATAGAAACAAAAACACACTTTAAGAAGGTAGATTGTAATACATATATTCATGCTGAAAGCTGTCATTTGAATACTTGGAAAGAGAATATCCCTGTGGGACAATTTCTAAGAATTAGAAAAAATTGTTTGAGACTAATGGACTTCGAACAGCAGGTTGAGATTCTAGAAGAAAGATTTAATTCAAGAGGCTATAAAAGAGAACATACTGAAAAAGCTATACAAAGGGCCAGAAATACTGAAAGGGAGACTCTTTTAACGTATAAAGAAAAAAATAAAAATAATGATGATGAACAGATTAAGGTACCCTTCATTACAGAATACAATGTGGATAATAATCTGATAAAGAGAATTGTAAAAAGACACTGGCACATTTTAAAAGAGGATAGCATTTTAGGAGAAAAAATTCCAAATAATCCTACTTTCATCTTTAAAAAAGCTGCAAATCTAAAATCACTCTTAGCACCAAGTGAACTAAAAAGACAGAAAAGTAACAAAAGACTAACAATACAAAAAAATTTATTTGGAACAAAGCCAATGGTTTTTTTTCCATGCTATTCGTGCAAGGCCTGTGGGCATAGCAAAAAAAACAAAGAAATTAAGTTCAACAATTCCCAAGACCATTTTCAAATAAAAGAGCTGATTAGGTGTACACATACCTGTGCAATATATGTTTTAAAATGCATGTGCAATTTGTTTTATATCGGTGAAACAAAAAGAGCAATAAGGGACAGAATTAGGGAACACTTAAGAAGCATAGAAAAAGGGTTGGAGGACACCTATCTATATAAACATTTTAAAACCATTCACAAAGGGAAAACAAAGGACCTAACTTACTGGGGAATTAAAACCATAAAGAAACATTGGCGAGGGGGGAATATTGAAAAAAAGCTGCTAATAAAGGAGGCTGAGTTAATATTCAAATATGATACGTTGAACCCTAGGGGTTTAAATTCTGAACTAGATGTATCCCCATTTATTTTAGACTAAAGTTATACTCTTTAGAAGAAACTTTTCTCTGTAAAAAAATCTTGGGGGATTCTAAAATAAATACTTGTTTATTTTAATTTCTTGTTTAACTTTACTGATTTTTAAGTTTAATTTACTTTTGTATATATTTAATAATTATTTACCAAAAAACGATCAGAGAACAAAGTGGTTAAAAGATACTGTAAAGGTTATGCCGATAACATTAAGAAGGGAATATAAGCTTTATAAAGATAAATTTCCCTTTAAGAACAAAATGACTCGTCCATCAAAGACACAAAAGGAACAAAGTTTGAAATGTCAGAAATACTATCTTTGACCGCTATAAAGTTTTGACCAATGAAAACAAATGGATCTCTTTAAAAGGAGGAGGATAATGTGGGCTAGTCATTCTTGATAAAGCTCTGAAAGGAGTGAAACGCGTAGAAAACACTAGTACCACATATTGATTTATTATCAGACAGAGTAAAAGTTATCAACCCGGGTTGTAATTCTATCCTTTTCTATCCCCTGGCGGATAGCACTAACAGAGGTTGCATGCTGAGCAATAATAGCAATCTCCAATTGTTATTCAAGTACCAAGATACGTACCAGACAACAAAAGTTAAATAGACCGAAGCCCACGGAGGCTCTGGTTGGCTGGGAGAGACGGGCCCCTGATTCAGGAACTGTGACGTCAGACGCCGAGATCTCGAGGAACATCCACGAAGCACATTGAACAGAGATCGACTACCGGTAAAGTGTTACCACAAATGTAAGACGTTTAACTTGTTTAATCTCAGACAAAGTGCAGAGGCCTATACCTGCAAATAATTAATAGACCGGTCATCAGGAGTTTTTTCAGACTTGACATTTGAAACCAAAGATAGACACTATCCGATGAACGGCAATGTCCTAAGGAATGACCTTTTAACATAACAGTATCCACCACTGCACTCTGGTATTTTTATATACATTGTTTCACTAAAAGTGTAATTGTGAAGTTATAGGGAGACGTCCCTTTTAAATATATATTTTTTATGTATGCTGCTTTTAAATTTATGTTTGTCTAATCTGATTTTTATAAAATTCATATATAGTCTAATCAAGTCCCTGGTCATTTTTTGTCTATAATCAAGCTTTTTTAGTGGTATCTTAAGCTTTTTTTAGCGCCCTTACTTCTTTCCCCATATTTGCCTCATTTTGAGCATAAACTGCTCATTAGCCCCGCACAGCTTACCGACAAAAACTCGTAATCTAGCCATTAATGTGCTACAAATAATTCAGGATTATGTTTTAATAATGTTTTATAAGTACTATTTGTTCTGTGTGTACTACATTTATCATTAGTCAGTCCTCCTATTTTTTCTTATTTAAAGTGACATGAAACCCCATATTTTCCTTTTATGATTCAAATATTACATACAATTTTAAAGAACTTTCAAATTTACTTCTATTATCAATAAAGCTTTATTCTCTTGGTATCTTTGTTAGATTAACAGCACTGCACTACTGGGGGCTAGCTGATCACATCTATTGAGCTAATGCGAACAAGTGTATATATATATATATATATATATATATATATATGTGTGTGTGTGTGTGTGTGTGTGTGCAGGCACCAATCAGCAGCTATCTCCCAGTAGTTTGTTGATACTCCTTAGTCAACCTAGGTATGCTTTTGAACAAAGGATACCAAAAGAAAAAAGCTAATTAAATAATATAATTAAATTTGAAAGTTTTTTAAAATGGCATTCTCATTCTGAATCAAGAAAAAAAACATTTCGGTTTCATGATATTGTTTATATCATATTTATTTTAAAGAGCTGCCCAGTGGTCAGGTCAGGGGGGGGCAAGAAAATGTTTGCCCAGGGTCCAATCAATATTAGAGACGGCCCTGACGCTGGCACTAGAACAACAGAGAGAATGGGCATTATCCTGTACTCTTTGTATTTATGCACCTTTGAGGGTAAGACCTCCAGCCTTTGCATACACTTTTATCTGATATAAATGTCATGTGGTTTAAAAGTGTGTTTAGTCTTGTTAATGCAGATTGTTCCTGTGCTTCTGGGACCTACATGCTGCTGTGAAGGAGGGTGCGTTCAAAATTTGCATTTTAGTAATGAACTTACATAGCCCCCATTCATTGATATGTTCTTAACGTTTAGCTTTATGTAAGCTTACGCTTACATAAAGTTCTGCTTGTTTTGTCCTACCGCTGGTATTTAGAGTCTTGTAGGTAAGGATCTAACGCTCACTTTCCAGCCGTGACTTTTCCATACCGCAGATCCCCTTACGTCAATTGCGTATCCTATCTTTCAATGGGATCTTTCTAACGCCGGTATTTAAAGTCTTGGCTGAAGTGAGCGTTAGAACTCTAACGACAAGACTCCAGCCGCAGAAAAAAGCCAGGAGTTAAGAGCTTTCTGGGCTAACGCTGGTTCAAAATGCTCTTAACTACTGTGCTCTAAAGTACACTAACACCCATAAACTACCTATGTACCCCTAAACCAAGGCCCCCCCCACATCGCCGCCACTCTATTAATTTTTTTTAACCCCTAAACTGCCGCAACCTACATTATCCCTATGTACCCCTAATCTGCTGCCCCTAACATTGCCGACCCCTACATAATATTTATTTCCCCCTAATCTGCCCCCCCCAACGTCGTCGCTACCTACCTATAATTATTAACCCCTAATATGCCGACCGGACCTCACCGCCACTATAATAAATGTATTAACCCCTAATCCGCCTCACTCCCGCCTCAAAAACCCTATAATAAATAGTATTAACCCCTAATCTGCCCTCCCTAACATCGCTGACATCTAACTTCAAGTATTAACCCATAATCTGCCGACCGGACCTCGCCGCTACTCTAATAAATGTATTAACCCCTAAAGCTAAGTCTAACCCTAACACTAACACCACCCTAAGTTAAATATAATTTAAATCTAACAAAATAAAATAATCTTATTAAATAAATTATTCATATTTAAAGCTAAATACTTACCTGTAAAATAAACCCTAATATAGCTACAATATAACGAATAATTATATTGTAGCTATTTTAGGATTTATATTTATTTTACAGGCAACTTTGTATTTATTTTAACCAGGTACAATAGCTATTAAATAGTTAATAACTATTTAATAGTTACCTAGTTAAAATAATTACAAAATTACCTGTAAAATAAATCCTAACCAGTTACAATTAAACCTAACACTACACTATCAATAAATTAATGAAATAAACTACCTACAATTACCTACAATTAAATCAACTAAACTAAATTACATAAAAAACAAACACTAAATTACAAAAAATAAAAACAGATTACAAGAATTTTAAACTAATTACACCTACTCTAAGCCCCCTAAAAAAATAACAAAGCCCCCCAAAATAAAAAAAATGCCCTACCCTATTCTAAAATAAAAATTTAATAGCTCTTTTACCTTACCAGCCCTTAAAAGGGCCTTTTGCGGGGCATTCCCCAAAGAAAACAGCTCTTTTGCATTTAAATAAACATACAATACCCCCCCAACATTACAACCCACCACCACATACCCCTAATCTAACCCAAACCCCCCTTAAAAAACCTAACACTAAGCCCCTGAAGATCTTCCTACCTTGTCTTTACCATGCCGGGTATCACTGATCCATCCAGAAGAGGGTCCGAAGTCTTCATCCTATCAGGCAAGAAGAGGAGATCCAGACCGGCAAACATCTTCATCCAAGCGGCATCTTCTATCTTCTTCCATCCGGCGCGGAGCGGGACCATCTTGAAGCAGCTGACGCGGATCCATCCTCTTCTAACGACGTCTTAAGTCCAAATGGAGGTTCCTTTAAATGACATCATCCAAGATGGCGTCCCTCGAATTCCGATTGGCTGATAGGATTCTATCAGCCAATCAGAATTAAGGTAGGAAAAATCTGATTGGCTATTTGAATCAGCTAATCAGATTCAAGTTCAATCGGATTGGCTGATCCAATCAGCCAATCAGATTGAGCTCGCTTGGATGAAGATGTTTGCCGGTCCGGATCTCCTCTTCTTGCCGGATAGGATGAAGACTTCGGACCCTCTTCTTAACGTATCGGTGATACCCGGCGTGGTGAAGACAAGGTAGGAAGATCTTCAGGGGCTTAGTGTTAGGTTTTTTAAGAGGGGGTTAGATTAGGGGTATGTGGGTGGTGGGTTGTAATGTTGGGGGGGGGGTATTGTATGTTTATTTAAATGCAAAAGAGCTGTTTTCTTTGGGGCATGCCCCGCAAAAGGCCCTTTTAAGGGCTGGTAAGGTAAAAGAGCTGTTAACTTTTTATTTTAGAATAGGGTAGGGCATTTTTTTATTTTGGGGGGCTTTGTTATTTTTTTTAGGGGGCTTAGAGTAGGTGTAATTAGTTTAAAATTCTTGTAATCTTTTTTTTTTTTTTTGTAATTTAGTGTTTGTTTTTTAATTTAGTTTAGTTGATTTAATTGTAGATAATTGTAGATAGTTTACTTAATTAATTTATTGATAGTGTAGTGTTAGGTTTTATTGTAACTTAGGTTAAGATTTATTTTACAGGTAACTTTGTAATTATTTTAACTAGGTAGCTATTAAATAGTTATTAACTATTTAATAGCTATTGTACCTAGTTAAAATAAATACAAAGTTGCCTGTAAAATAAATATTAATCCTAAAATAGCTACAATATAATTATTATTTATATTGTAGCTATATTAGGGTTTATTTTACAGGTAAGTATTTAGCTTTAAATAGGAATAATTTATTTAATAAGATTTATTTTATTTCTTAGATTTAAATTATATTTAATTTAGGGGGGTGTTAGTGTTAGGGTTAGACTTAGCTTTAGGGGTTAATACATTTATTAGAGTAGCGGCGAGGTCCGGTTGGCAGATTAGGGGTTAATACTTGAAGTTAGGTGTTGGCGATGTTAGGGAGGTCAGATTAGGGGTTAATACTATTTATTATAGGGTTTTTGAGGCGGGAGTGAGGCGGATTATGGGTTAATACATTTATTATAGTAGCGGTGAGGTCCGGTCGGCATATTAGGGGTTAATAATTGTAGGTAGGTAGTGGGATGTTGGGGGGGGCAGATTAGGGGGTAATAAATATTATGTAGGGGTCGGCGGTGTTAGGGGCAGCAGATTAGGGGTACATAGGGATAACGTAGGTTGCGGCAGTGTACGAAGCGGCAGATTAGGAGTTAAAAATAATATGCAGGGGTCAGCGATAGCGGGGGCGGCAGATTAGGGGTTAATAAGTGTAAGGTTAGGGGTGTTTAGACTCGGGGTACATATTAGGGTGTTAGGTGCATACTTAGAAACTGTTTCCCCATAGGAAACAATGGGGCTGCATTAGGAGCTGAACGCTGCTTTTTTGCAGTTGTTAGGTTTTTTTCCAGCTCAAACTGCCCCATTTTTTCCTATGGGGGAATCGTGCACGAGCACGTGTTTGAAGCTGGCCGCGTCCGTAAGCACCGCTGGTATTGAGAGTTGCAGTGGCGGTAAATATGCCTGTACGCTCCCTTTTTGGAGCCTAACGCAGCCCTTCTGAGAACTCTAAATACCAGCGTTGTTTAAAAGGTGCGGGGGGAAAAAGCCACGCGTAGCTAACGCACCCCTTTGGCCGCAAAACTCTAAATCTAGGCGTCAATGTTTTTAATAGTGAACTATTTTGTGTCTGATGTCCCTTTTAGGTGTGCATTTTGTGTTGTGTGCATGGGTGCCTTGTGATGTTATGTGTCATAAATGTTACAGTGACATATTAGTAATATAAGCATTTTTTTCTTTTATTCACCAGCTCTTCTGAGATTGTATAGCTCATCTGTATCCACACCCTCTTTACTCCTCTTACAGCCTGTGGTGACATAGCATTGCATAATATCTCTTCCCACTGACTGAATTAAATGTTCAAAGTACTGCCTCTGCCAATTGTCTTAGAATAGTATCCCATTCTTTTCTTCACTGCTGCTTTACAACCTATGTTTTATGCAGTTAATAGTTTTCTGATTTATGCCAACACTACACATGCTGTCTCTGACTTTAAACCATACACTATTTTGTCTGGATGTACTGTATTCAGTTGCTGCAAATAAAAGCTCTGATATTTAAACACAGCCTTAATTAAAGCAATGTTTATTTGTGAGAAAATATGTGACCTTTCTAGGAGCTTGGGGAGAATGTGGTTGTACTGTCTTTGTATCCTATGTTTGCCCTCCTCTTCCTCCTGTATATATGGCTGTCTACATATTTTTTTGGTAGTGTGACGTGGCATAGCAATTTTTTTGTGGCTCTCAATGTCAACGTTTTCCTGCCTGGGCGGTGGCATAAGGCTGTGTAGGTTCCCAAAGAACTCGGTGTAATGATAGATAGTCGTATATATATATATATATTACTAAGGATATCTAAAAAAAATGCTTATTGTTGCCTGTAGCTAATTACTACAAAAATGCAATGCTAAATACGTGTAAATTATATAGTATTATATAATCTACAGTAGGTGATCTGTGTGTATGGTCACAAATACAATGAGAAATATATTAGAAACAAGTGGTTGACAATTTATTAAATAACAGATATGGAATTATACCATGAATAAAATGTGACACCGGTGTCAAAATACAATCAATATATGCTACAATATAACATATGCTACAATATAACAGATATAGTTAAAATATATACATAAACAGATAAAATCTAAAATGGCTAAAAGTAAAAGCACATTATATATACAGGATAATTAAACAAATACTATGTTGACCTGAGAAAAATTAGCGTCCCAAACGTATCAGAACGTGCATCAGATGTTATAACTGATAACTAGGTTGTGTGGCTTAAATGTTTGGTTTTGCTAAATATCAGCATATGATATAAAGTCTATGGCGTACATTCAAGAGGTGGATATAGTGGTAGCATGCAATGGTATTGCACTGGGTAAGAGTGTTCTTCAATTAATAAAGCTCAAGAGTACCTGCATGTTCAGGTGAATCTTCGTTCAATGTATTTTCTGATAGTATACTCACAGTGCACTGTGATGTTAACCCAAAGTAGTTCCGGTTCCAGTCTAATGTGCCTTACTGGCTTCTAGTGGACTGATGTCTGATGTCTATTTCTCCTTGATTAGACCTATGTAGCGGTCTGCAAGTTACTGGATAAAGTGCTAACTTCACAGCCTCCGTTCTCTCCTTGGAGTGCTCGTTGCAGTCTCCGGTTTGTTTCAGTGAGGTGTTAATCGACCTCAGGTGTGGCAGGGCAATGGATTCCTCTGCTCTCCTTGTAATCCTGTAATCGAGTGCTTAAGTTCTACACGTTTCGGCTGGGGGCCTTTTTCAAAAACTACATCTCTATGTAAAAAGGAAGACATTTACCTCAAAAGTTCCTAAGTATTCACACCCCACTGTATAGAGATTCTACTCCCAGGACTTGCAAGGGAGTGAGCATCCGTCATATGCAGGCATGTTGTTTCCCTATTCAGTTTAAGGAAATTTACTATGAAATCTCACAAGATACCAGTGAAACCTCATGAGATAACAGCATAGCATTACACGACCTCAGCACTGCTAATGCTGATTGGGTACTGTTTCCTTTTTCTTTTTCTTTTTTTAGCTTGCAGCTGGACAGCAGTTGAAGTATAACTGGTCACAGAGCACTTACTCTGGTGAGCTGCTATATGGATCATAGATCTCCCTCAGTATACATAGTACTATTTTTACTGTCTATTCATTAAAGACCGGATCCTTTTACATATACTCATGGATCCAATAGAGGATTCTTTGAAAAATACGCCCACCCCTAATGCACACTATCTGTCTTGCAAACAATACCCTATTCCACCTTTTACCTATTCCACCTTTACTAATAAAGAGGAGGCACTAGAGGCTGATTAACCCATCCCACACAACCAATCAGAAGCAGGTTGTGTCTATAAACACTGCACATACTGCTAACCACACACATCTTGAAAAAGCCCCCAGAGGTGAAACACGTTGAATGTGTGTGCATAGTTTGATGTTTTTATACAGATTATCTCTGCACATACTGTTAAGAGAGAAAGACTTATATTTTATTCTGTATCTGTACTGTTCCATATGATTGCACAAATTCTATGGACTTTATATACCCTTCTTGCTTAACAACCCATTTGTAATATGGACTTTGGGCTCTAGTTATCTAACACCCATATACTAAAGAACAACAGAAGAGCAAAAGACTCCCATGTCTTAGAGTTTCTCTACCATCCCTAACAGGGATCTTTTGACAGCTGAAAAGGATCAATCTAAAAAGCTGGCACTCACACAGCTGATCGTCCCAACACGCTGTACACTTGGTGACATCAGATGCCCACAACACGTGTGAAAGCGTAAGTGTATCACATCTTCTGGCGCACTCACCATCCACGCCACCCATACAGCAGGAACGGTCTAAGAAGACCTTTGTAAACACTGAGCCGTACGAACAGACGAAAATTCACAGTGACTGGAGTCACTTCTTTTGAGAGACGATCAATTCTGCAATTGGCAATATTTGCTCCATTATTTTATGCCTTCTCTACTAACGGAAAGTCAGTGGAGTGCAGGTACTTTGTAGTTTATCCACGCTTTCATTTTTTATTCACTAACAGCTCACTAAGTTTAAGCCATAAAGAACAGGTTACAACAGGCTACTTGTCGTTTAAAGAGACTAACCAACGTTGACATTCTTAATCGTGACACATATTTTTTAAAATGAAGATTTATATACATTTTTGAAAAAGACTATATATATATATATATATATATATTTTTTTTATATATACTGTATATATATATATTGTTTGCATATTTGCAGACACATATTTTGTGGTCTATGCTTTAGTGCACATTCTTTTCCTTTTTTCCTGGACGTCCAGTCAGAACAGCTATTAGCATTTTTTAACACTGTTTACATATTGTCATACAATCTACCTCATCATTTTTAACTCAACTAAGTGTGAGACCACAACTGTATCTATATTAGGTGCTTGTAACAGTTTTTATTTTTAGGTGTTATATTCTACCTATGTGATATTTTAATATAATTTATATTAAATAATTTATATTATTGTAATCTGCTTTATACGAGCTAATCCTTAGTATATATTCTAATACTATAGATTCTTATCTATATCACCTATATACATGGTAAAACACCCACATTGGAAAGAATACTTAGTCCACTACATGTTAAAGTCTCCTTTTCTAAATAGCAAATATAGTGTATAACACATATAGACCACGAGTCTTATTCCCCATAGTTGGCTGTATTATTTTTTACCCCACTCCTAGTGGTGAGCACCAGTACTTAATACCCTTTTTTTCTGTATTTCAAAATAAACAGCATTTACTTTATTTCGGAATGTGATCCCAATGAGGCTTGGAAAGGAATAAATATTTAATTAATTGTAATATTAATATAATCATAGATATGAATCCATATTTTTAAACATTATTAAGACATGTGAAATGGTGAAATGAAATTTATATATTACATAGTAAATAATTATAATGCTCCTATATATCTGTCATGATTTAATTACTACAGAATTCTAAGTGCAGGAACGTATGGATATAAAAATTACTGGAAAATGTGGCGATATAACAGCAGAATATTAAATATTATTACATTTTCTAAATATAAATTATTAACATGGTACTAGCATTATTAAAATCCTTTTAAGTACCCTAATATAAATATACTGTATTTATATTAAAATGGAATGATACTCAAATATAGATATGGCTATATGATTAATTACATCAGTCTACTACTTACAGACTATATATATGATATAATGCAATATCTTTTTTTGCAATCGGTCCACAGACCTGCACTCCATACTAAAGGTGAGGTCTTATCAGGGATTTATATAGTGACAGAATTATGCTTTCCTCCCTTGAATCAATGCCTCTTTTAATACATGCTAGTATCTTATTAGCCTTTGTAGCCGCTGCCCTGCATTGTGCACCCATCTTTAGCTTGTTATCTATTACATCTCCCAAATCACTTTCCTCCTCTGTTTGGCTAAGTCTTGTCCCATTTAAATAGTACATTGCCTGCTTTTTCTTACTTCCAAAATGTAGAACCTTGCATTTTCCCTTATTAAATCTAATTTTCCATTTACCTGCCCATACTTCAAATTTTTGCAGATCCCTTTGTAACAAAAGTTCATCCTGCTCTGACCTAATGACCTTACTTAACTTAGTATCATCTGCAAAATTAGAAATGTTGCTATTTAATCCTTGCTCCGTGTCATTTATAAAAATATTAAAAAGAACAGGGCCTATGCGTACACTCCCAAGAGGTGGAGGGAGCTCAGTTTTAATTTAAATATTATTCAATTCCGGTCTCTCAAATAATCACCTTTGGGTCTGATCAATAAGCCAGTACATTAGATTTCCTCTTGGTTACCTTATACAAAGATGGACACATTTATTTACATTGTTCCACTACACAGTGTACTAATGCTAGGAGTCGGCTGAGAATTTTGCAACCTGGTTAATAGAGAATTTCTACCAGTTTGAAGTTACACCTATATTAGCAGCCCTATTGTTTAAAAGTGCATATACAGGGCCAACATCCAAGCAGATACAAGCTCCCAAAGCGAGACCCCAAAAACTAAAAAAAATGAATATAAATACAGAAAGAAGGAGCACCAGCTATAGGCTAAAGTATCAGAATAACAGAATAATATTAAAATATTAAAATACATTTATTACATTCACATAAACTAGGGTACCTTATGTACATATAACAATTTGATTAAAAACAATTAAAAATAGTTAAAAACAATAGAGTAAGTGCCCCTCAGGAGAGAGGGGAATACCAAAACATTTAAACACGAAAACAAAAACATGTATATTAAAAGTCCCAATTGATATAAAAAGTGATGATATCCTTAAGAAATGTCCTGTGTAACAGATCTGGTGCCCTTGTGAATCCAATTAATCCTTTGTGTATGATGGGGTATCCAAGAGATCAAAAATAAAAAAATATAAAAAAATAAAGATGGTTATCAAAAATATATGATAAAAATAAAAATAAAAAAAATAAAAAGGGAGGAGATCGAGGGAGCAAATAAAAATCCTCAAAGGCCTAGAGAATAACAAAAATGTGATAATTAAACCTGCCGACAAGGGAGGAGGTATTGTGCTATTAGACAAGTAAACATATGTGACTGAATCTAAGAGAATATTGGGTGATTCCAATACTTATGAGATTCTAAGGGGGGATCCAACAATGAGATTCAAGACAGAACTAGATAGACTATTAGAAGGGACTAAACTGAACGGGGTTCTAAACGAGAAAGAATATATTTGAAAATAGAATACCCCAAAATGCCCATCTTCTATTATCTGCTGAAGATACACAAAACACTCATTAATCCCCCTGGCAGACCGATCATTTAGGATATTGGTTCCATAACAAGTAATTTATCACAATATATTGATAAAAACGTACAAAAATATGTTAGCACGTTACCCTCATATCTGAAGGACTCCACACAGTTGCTGAATATACTAAATGGAATAACTTGGGATAAAAAATATATTTTAGTAACTTGTGACGTGACGTCCCTCTATACAAGTATACCCCATAAAGAGGGAATAGAGGCTGTGCAATATTTCCTTAATAAAGATAATACTATGGCAGAGGAACAAAGACATGTTATTATGGATGGTATTTTATACATTTTAACCCATAATTATTTTTACTTTGATAATAAGTTTTATAAACAATTATGTGGTACAGTGATGGGCACCAGATTCGTTCCTAGCTATGCGAATTTATATCTGGGCAAGTGGGGGACCATATTCTGGGACTCCTGCCCAGCTAGCGCAGGTCTGGTCTTCTATTATCAATATATTGATGATATTTTTATGATATGGCAAGGCACTGAGGAAGACTTGAAATTTACAATAGAAGTGATGAACAAAAATTAACAAAACCTCGAGTTTACCTATGAATTTAGCCATACTGATATAAAATTTTTAGACCTATTTATAGAGATAGAAAATGGTAAAATCAAAACTTCCACCTTTTTGCAAAAAAGTCGACTGTAACAACTACATTCATCAATCAAGCTGCCATCACCCTACTTGGAAAAACAACATACCAAAGGGACAATTATTAAGAGTTAAGAAAAATTGTTAAAGGCAGAAAAGTGGTTGGAACAGTCGAGTCTTCTGAAAGACAGATTTGTGGAAAGAGGTTATTCAGAAGATGTGTTAGAGAATACAATTAAAGCTGACAATACAATAGACAGAGAGTCTCTTTTGGTATATAAAAATAAAAATAAGAATAAACTAAGTGAGAATGAAAATGAGATCATTGTCCCATTGATTACAAAATATAGTGAGAATCATATTCTAATTGAACGTATAATTAAGAACAATTGGTACCTATTGAAACAAGATAATATAATAGGGGAAAAATTAAGTGCCCTGAAATGTATCTATCGTAAATCTGAAAACCTCAAGACAATGCTAGCACCAAGTCTACAAAAAAACAGAAAATAGATTATTTGAGACTAATATTAAAGGGCAGAGACTAAAAGGTTTCTTCCCTTGTGGGTGGTGTAAAGCTTGCCAGCATGGTATCAAGGGTGACACATTTAAATCAAATATTAGCCAAGAGGTTTTTAAGATCAATGATATCATTTGATGTCAGGACAAAGGGGTAATTTATCTGTTAGAATGTGGTTGTGGCCTCCAATATGTTGGACAGACAACACGGAGTGTCAAGAACAGAGTCAGGGAACATTTATTAGCCATTAAACATAATAGAGACGATGTCTATATAAACATTTTCAAGACAAACATGGAGGCAAAAATACAAGCCTCAAATATATGGCTATATGTAAAGTACCAAAACAATGGAGAGAGGGAGATTAAGGTAAAAGACTACTACAGGCCGAGGCAAAATTGTTTTTTTTACATAGATAGTATATATCCACAGGGCCTAAATGCTGATTTTGAAGTCTTTCATCGTTTTAATTAAATTATTTTGATACAACTTTAATTTTTAAATAAATTTCAATTTGAAAATATTGATACAACTCCCCCTCCTACAGTTTGATTCCCTTTTCACGTTTTATACTTCATATACTTTCATTTTTTATACTTCTACTCAGTATAAATCATCAATATGTTTTTAAATCTCACCATTTTTTACTGTTTTCTAATGTTTTTTAATGTTTTTAAATGCTATTTATAAAACTATTTTGTTTTTAATGTAATTTCTATAATGTTTTAGAAAATATCTTCTTTTTAGTGAGATTTTCTGTCTATCAAATATATGTGGTTTTATCATTACCTTTCATCCAATTGTATAAACTCTTAATTGTACTCTATACTATTGTTCTTATTTATAAATGTATTGTATTCATAATGTGAATTACATTAGAGGTATATACCTACCAATATGGATAATCCCTAATTCTAGTAGCTTTTATTTATTTTAGATTTAATGTAGACTTGAGCATATTAGTATAAATTGACAATAAATCAATATCCTCTTTATATATCAGAACTACATGTCCCAGAATTCCATCATGCAACCGGCTGTGACCTCAGAGCCGGAACCAGAAGTGAGTCAGTAGCCACCATCTTTATTAAGAGCATTAGAGGATTGCCATGATACATGTAATGGCATTTTAAGGTGGGAAATTACAGGAAGTAAAAGAGCCAGTGGCCAGCATCTTTATTAAAGGCATTAGAGGGTTGTCATGATACATGTAATGGCAATTTAAGGCGGGAAATTACACCCTTCTTGATTGGTTCCTATAGGCTATTTAAGCCATACTTTTACCAGCAGTAGACATCTTGAGAAAGGCCCAACTTTGGGGCCGAAACATGTTGATGTACATATTATAAGTAGTTACTGCTCAAGTTTACATATAGGGTAAGCCTATTTTCAATTAAGTTTATATTCATATTAGCGCTATTGCATTATGTGATTTTTGTTTTTCACAGGTACTGCAATTTTTGGATCCTATTGGATTTCTTATTCACTTTTTTCACTTGATTCACTTTTCTCCGATTTTTATTTTTATTTTTTTTATTTTTATTTTTATCATATATTTTTATCATATATTTTTATCATATATTTTTGATAGCCATCTTTATTTTGATTTGTGATCTCTTGGATACCCCATCATACACAAAGGATTAATTGGATTCACAAGGGCACTGAATCTGTTACACAGGACATTTGTTAAGGATATCATCACTTATTAAGACTTTTTATATCATTTGGGACTTTTAACACAAATGTTTTGGTATCCCCCTCTCTCCTGAGGGGCACTTACTCTATAGTTTTTAACTATTTTTTAATTGTTTTCAATCGAATTGTTATATTTACATAGGGTACCCTAGTTTATGTGAATGTAATAAATGTATTTTAATATTTTAATATTATTCTGTTATTCTGATACTTTAGCCTATAGCTGGTGCTCCCTCTTTCTGTATTTATATTAGCAACCCTATCAGTGTTACTAACTGTTTCCAATGTTTATGAGGTTGCTAAATATAAGCTTATAGACTTATTCAAAATATAAATATTTACCACTGCTCCATTTTCTTAGTATTGTGCATTTAGGGGAATTTTCTATGAGGATTGTAAGTCTGTTTATCCAAACCTCCCATTGTCACGTTTATTTAAGGTTGTATATTTATTATGTTACTTGTAGGCATGCCAAAGTTTTTATTTCCCTAAAGAATTTGTATTCTACATTGAGCCCTCAATTAGGGATGCATGCTACCCTGATATAAATTAGTCCTTGCAAACATTTTGTATATCTTAGACGCAACATCACTAACTTGGCTTTAGGACCTTTATCTTATTTGTATATTTAGATTAACTATATTAAGAGATCACTTCTATACTTTAAACAGTGAAGCCTACAACTGATACCAGGGGAGACCTCCTAGGATATTAATACTTATATACAACATTAAGTTGGTTCTTCTATAACGCGTGTCCCTTTACATTACATGTTTAAATTTAAGTTCCATCCTATTACTAGGGATTCTATATATGTGATATCAGAGTAGCTATGTAGTAGGTTGAACAATGATATTACACTATGAGGGTGTGTACAGGAGTGACCTTTCTTTCTCCCTACAGATTTTATAGTGTTGCTGCTTGAGGCCCCAGCGGCGCCGCTTTATTATGAATACAACATGAGGGTTGTTCTTTGTATATCCTTATATAAGACTATGGGGCCTATGTATCAAAGGTCTTGCGGACCTGATCCGACAGTGCGGATCAGGTCCGCAAGACCTCGCTAAATGCAGAGAGCAATATGCTCTCCGTATTCAGCATTGCATCAGCAGCTCACAAGAGCTGCTGGTGCAACGCCGTCCCCTGCAGACTCGCGGCCAATGGGCCGCCATCAGGGAGGTGTAAATCAACCCGATCGTACTCAATCGGGTTGAATTGTGGCAATTCCTGTCCGCCTGCTCTGAGCAGGCGGACAGGGTTATGGAGCAGCGGCTTCATACATGCTGTTTCTGGAAAGTCTACAAACACTGGTTTAGTACCTCAGCCTTCTCCCTATCACTGTTTACCATGCTACCCTCCACACATTTAAATGTACCTATATATTGATCATCTTAGATTATTTTTTTATTTTTTTTTGTAAGTAAAATTTTTATTTTCAAAACATAAAGTATTACAACTGATATGCAAACCTTTATAAACATTTGCTAGGCACAAGAATCACACATCTTTTCAGGGCTGGTAGACAGTAATATTTGACAGCCTGGAGATCACTTTGTCTGCTCTTACCTTTACTGTGGGGACAGTCAAATATTAAGCTAGGGAGTACGGGGCGAGGTGTGGGAATGTGCTGGTGAGGAGATAGAGTCGTAATTCGGTAAAAAGGTCAAGATTGTGGCAAGTTCTGCCACTTTAATTGTTTGGTTACGCTAGAAGCCTAATGGGGCCCCAAACTAGGTTGCTCCAGGGCGATGCGAAGGCCTAGGGAGGCCATCAGCCGCATATAGTCGGGCCTAGATCCCATTTGGGTTCTTGTTGTATCGTCGTGGACTGAAACACTCCCACTGAGGGGGGAGGGATACTTATTCATGGGGCGAAAGATAGGTTGGGAAGGGGGGGGAGGGAAGGGCACATTAAGTCGGAAGGAGGGGGGGTTGGGTAGGGTACAGGAGCAGTCTGGCTGCTGTTTCAGGCAGAGGTATCACCAAGGGCTGGAAGTTAATGTTTAGTCTGGTATCTCTGCAAGTAGGACTCCAAGGGTTCCCAGACGAGACAGAAGATTTCGGTTTGGCGCCTCATCTTAGATTTTTTGTTATTTATGTACTTAAAGAACATTTTAGGGTTAGACTTAGAATCCTTTGCAATAAATTTTTAATTTTCAATTTTGGCTAAATTGATTGCTTTTTTGCATGTGATATTCCTTGTAAATATGGTATGTTGAGTCTGTACTATTTTCTTTGAATAATTTAAATGCCCAACGCTTTTTCCTAATTTCTCTTAACACATTTTTATTTAGCCACATTGGATTGGATTTGTTATTTTTATAACCATATGGTGTTTGTTGATATGTATATTTATTTAACAAAGTTTTAAATGTTATCCTTTTATCCTCTGTATTTTTATTAGAGAATACTTTGTCCCAATTTATTTTAATTAATGATTTCCTTAAATCATTGAATTTTGCTTTCTTAAAATTAAATGTCTTAGTTAAACCTTTAAGACACTGCATATGAAAAGAGATTTCTAATGTGACCATGTTATGATCACTTCTACCCAGTAGCCAATGAGAAGCTAAGCTAATACACACCGTTTGGGGCCTATTTTTTCTGAATCCTGGCTGGAAAACTCTCTTTGGGCAAGAGAGATACTTTGTGACCTGTACCGTTGCAAAATAGTGATACCTTCATGTATGACCATAAGAAATATCTGGAAAATTTAACTCTCAAATTGGTTAATTGGTAATGTATTAAGCGGTTTGATGTTGTTATATTCTTACGGCTAGATTTAGAGTTTTGTCGGTAACGACCCGCGTAAATAACGCTGGCTTTTTTTCACCCGCACCTTTTAAATACTGCTGGTATTTAGAGTTCACAGAAGGGCTGCGTTAGGCTCCAAAAAGGGAGCGTAGAACATATTTTCCGCCACTGCAACTCTCAATACCAGCGGTGCTTACGGACGCGGCCAGCTTAAAAAACGTGCTCATGCATGATTCCCCCATAGGAAACAATGGGGCCGTTTGAGCTGAAAAAAAACCTAACACCTGTAAAAAAGCAGCGTTCAGTTCCTAACGCAGCCCCATTGTTTCCTATGGGGAAACACTTCCTAAGTCTGCACCTAACACCCTAATATGTACCCCGAGTCTAAACACCCCTAACCTTACACTTATTAACCCCTAATCTGCTGACCCCGCTATCGCTGACACCTGCATATTTTTTTAACCCCTAATCTGCCGCTCCGTACACTGCGGCAACCTACATTATACCTATGTACCCCTAATCTGCTACCCCTAACACCGCCGGCCCCTATATTATATTTATTAACCCCTAATCTGCCCCCCACAACGTCGCCGCCAGCTACCTACAATAATTAACCCCAAATCTGCCGACCGGACCTCACCGCTACTCTAATAAATGTATTAACCCCTAAAGCTAAGTCTAACCCTAACACTAACACCCCCCTAGTATAGTTAATAACTATTTAATAACTATTCTACCTAGTTAAAATAAATACAAACTTTCCTGTAAAATAAAAATAAACCCTCAGGCCTAGATTTAGAGTTTGGCGGTAGCCGTGAAAACCAGCGTTAGAGGCTCCTAACGCTGGTTTTAGGCTACCGCCGGTATTTGGAGTCAGTCAGGAAAGGGTCTAACGCTCACTTTTCAGCCACGACTTTTCCATACCGCAGATCCCCTTACGTCAATTGCGTATCCTATCTTTTCAATGGGATCTTTCTAACTCCGGTATTTAGAGTCGTGGCTGAAGTGAGCGTTAGAAATCTAACGACAAAACTCCAGCCGCAGAAAAAAGTCAGTAGTTAAGAGCTTTCTGGGCTAACGCCGGTTCATAAAGTTCTTAACTACTGTACTCTAAAGTACACTAACACCCATAAACTACCTATGTACCCCTAAACCGAGGTCCCCCCACATCGCCGCCACTCGATTAATTTTTTTAACCCCTAATCTGCTGACCGCCACCTACGTTATACTTATGTACCCCTAATCTGCTGCCCCTAACACCGCCGACCCCTATATTATATTTATTAACCCCTAACCTGCCCCCCACAACGTCGCCGCCAGCTACCTAAAATAATTAACCCCTAATCTGCCGACCACAAAGCGCCGCCACCTACATTATAGCTATGTACCCCTAATCTGCTGCCCCTAACACCGCCGACCCCTATATTATATTTATTAACCCCTAATCTGCCCCCCCAACGTCGCCTCCACCTGCCTACACTTATTAACCCCTAATCTGCCGAGCGGATCTCACCGCTACTATAATAAAATTATTAACCCCTAATCCGCCTCACTCCCGCCTCAAAAACCCTATAATAAATAGTATTAACCCCTAATCTGCCCTCCCTAACATCGCCGACACCTAACTTCAATTATTAACCCCTAATCTGCCGACCTAATCTCGCCGCTACTGTAATAAATGGATTAACCCCTAAAGCTAAGTCTAACCCTAACACTAACACCCCCCTAAGTTAAATATAATTTAAATCTAACGAAATAAATTAACTCTTATTAAATAAATTATTCCTATTTAAAGCTAAATACTTACCTGTAAAATAAACCCTAATATAGCTACAATATAAATTATAATTATATTGTAGCTATTTTAGGATTAATATTTATTTTACAGGCAACTTTGTATTTATTTTAACCAGGTACAATAGCTATTAAATAGTTAATAACTATTTAATAGCTACCTAGTTAAAATAATTGCAAAATTACCTGTAAAATAAATCCTAACCTAAGTTACAATTAAACACTACACTATCAATAAATTAATTAAATAAAATACCTGCAATTAAATCTAACACTACACTATCAATAAATTAATTACATGAAATACCTACAAATAAATACAATTAAATAAACTAACTAAAGTACAAATAATAAAAAAAAGCTAAGTTACAAAAAATAAAAAAATTAATTACACACATAATAAAAATATTACAACAGGGGACATCCGGGCGGCGGCCATCTTATAGGTCGCACTGAGCTTCAGCTCCTCAAGCCTTCTCCATTGTTATCCTGTTTACCACCACATTTTTCCTACTACCCTGCCTAAAATAGTGGGGAGGCTTGTCTGAAGAGGTCAGCATTCAGGATATAGGGTTTTGGATGACGACTGGGCCTTACAGCCCTCATTACCGGACTTTTCATTTGAGGCCTTCCCCTACAATAGAAGCCTCAGCCTGTCCCCACAACTAGCTGGGCCTTGAGTGCGCAGTTTTACTTTTGTTAGATCCCTATTAGATCTAGCTCCCTTCCACAATGGCGACCGGCACTCATGGTATGCTGTTGGAGATTGAGGCCCTTCTACAATTGCACTTTGAGGAAATCGCTAGAGTTTGGGATACTGAAGTGGAGAAGCTGCATTCTCTTACAAGATCTATCGCTTCTAAGACAAGTAAAAGTAACACGGTTGAGTTGCTTGGAGGCGAAAATCAAAACGAGCCAAGTACTACGCAGCAAGTTTTGGCATATCCGCCATTGAAGATTGCTGATACACATACCATTTCCATGCGTGCCGGAGAGGCTATGGAGGCACAAAAGACACGATTAAGCAGAGCCACTGTGCAAATCATCCAGCCTGTCCCCCGCCACTACGAGAGATTACAAATGAATGCGCAGGCACCTTGCCCTCCTACTACCACCATGAAAGAGACCTTTGAAAGTGAGCAGAATGCTGAACTGCAGAACAGTAACAGCTAGGACAAACTTATCCCTGTCCTAAGTGTTGGGATTGAGCAGTGTAGTGTTGTGGAGGCAGTAGAAAGATCAGCACAGTACTTACCCAAAGATGTTGACGCAACCCAGCGATCCCTATACAGCCATGCCCCAGACACCAATGACACTACACTGCCGTTACCGGAGGTTGCCAGACAGCCTCATCTAGCCTGGCCGAGACGTGCCGAGGAGGGCGGTGGGCTCAACCGTAGTCATGACTTCCTAGGTCCTCCAGAGGCGGCGGATCCGCATGCGTGTAACAGAAGGCATGTCCCAGCACTAACTCCTAAGTTGGAAAACAGAGCAGTGAGTAGAGAGAAGCTCCCGACATCACTTTCAAGGCATCAAGACCTGTCGCCCATCGGAGCGATAAGTGCGCTCTATCATCTGCATCTTGCTGGGAGTGGTAGGCATGGTACTTGCAGGGGGAACACGGCAGCATTTTTCTCCTGCCCTGGAAACTTATTTTGCAAGGTCAGCACCTTGGTCTTTGAGCGGAATGGAGTTGGGTAAGCTGAACAATCCGAATGACGAGCCGCTTCAGGCTCTGCATACCCCTGCACCCATTGGACTTAAACATCCTGTTTGTCCCTTTACTTAGCGATAACTATGATATAGTGAGAACTTACCCCAAGTCACAGGATGACAAGGATGTTTCCTAGCCAAAATGGTTGTTGGTGCTCCCTTCCCCCATAAACTGCCCCATGGGTTTTGGACTTCCAGCTGGGCCCATTGACTCATGAACGCCATAGCTCTCTATTACATTTACTTGAGATGCATGTTGTGTATACAATGGTTAAAGGACTTATTAATGTGAAGTAACTGTCATGTTCATATGTGCTAATACCTAGTGAGCGCAGTTTTTATGGTATAGACCGCTATAAGCCATTAAATTCATATATCCCCATACCCCTTAAGCCCTTTATCGGTCCCACTCATTTTAGTAGAAGAGCCAGGAGTAATGCGATTTCAATATCCCTATAAATCTGCTTATGTTATGGTGTGTTGACTCGCTGACCTCAACACATTAACTTTGCTGACTAATTCTCATAACTGATTAGCCTTGCTGTCTTGTTGCCTATATAGGTATTAATGCTAGTCACTCCACACAGTTTACTTTTAGAAGCGATCAAGTAGAACATAGTCTGAGAATTTGGGACCTTTATATATGTACCACCCCTATATACCCACCCTTAATGGTAGATGTACTTTAAATTCACTTTAGATAGTTTAGGTGTTGGTACCTCATTATTCATGTTATGTGGTCCACATAGTTAAATGTTAAGGACTAGCCAACAGTTGTATTATATAAAGCTAGTTGTCTAGTGATTTATATGCTCCATAGTACTTGCATGTCTATAACTTAACTTTTTGTTCTAATGTCCTGTAGCAATGTTCAGTACTATCTGACCTCTGCACTATACCATTAACTCTGTTACCTATAGTACCCTTACTGCTCTTGCTATAATCTAGTTTGCAAAAACAGGGAATATGATGTATTATAATCATGGCCCAAAAGTGGCCTTCGAGACTTATTAGCCCCCCCTTCTCTATGTCACATGAATATGTATAGGCCCAAGAGCGGCCTTTTGTCTAATGGGGGAACCCTAAAATATAAAAGCGAGGTTTAATCTAGGTTTGTCTTATATACTTTACAGACTTTCTTGTATGTCATTATCATATTTAAATACTGGACAATATTTTTTATTGGATGTTATTTTTTTGTATGTCATTGTCATATTTTTTTTTCTTTTTTTCATGGATCGTTTGTATTATTTCTCTCGAAAACCTCAATAAAAACTTAAAAAAAAAATAAAAAAAAAATATTACAACAATTTTAAGCTAATTACACCTACTCTAAGCCCCCTAATAAAATAACAAAGCCCCCCAAAATAAAAAAATACCCTACCCTATTCTAAAATTAAAATAGAAAAGCTCTTTTACCTTACCAGCCCTTAAAAGGGCCTTTTGCGGGGCATGCCCCAAAGAATTCAGCTATTTTGCCTGTAAAAAAAACACAATACCCCCCCCAACATTACAACCCACCACCCACAAACCCCTAATCTAACCCAAACCCCCCTTAAATAAACCTAACACTAAGCCCCTGAAGATCTTCCTACCTTATCTTCACCACACCGGGTATCACCGATCTGTCCAGGCTCCGAAATCTTCATCCAAGCCCAAGCGGGGGCTGGAGATCCATCATCCGGCTGAAGTCTTCTATCAAGCAGCAAGAAGAAGTCCAGAAGAGGCTCCAACGTCTTCATCCTATCCGGGCAGAAGAGGAGATCCGGACCGGCAACCATCTTCATCCAAGCGGCATCTTCTATCTTCATCCGATGACGAGCGGCTTCATCTTCAAGACCTCCGGCGCGGATCCATCCTCTTCTTCCGACGTCCTAAGTCCGAATTAAGGTTCCTTTAAATGACGTCATCCAAGATGGCGTCCCTCAATTCCGATTGGCTGATAGGATTCTATCAGCCAATCGGAATTAAGGTAGGAAAAATCTGATTGGCTGATGGAATCAGCCAATCAGATTCAAGTTCAATCCGATTGGCTGATCCAATCAGCCAATCAGATTGAGCTTGCATTCTATTGGCTGATCGGAGCAGCCAATAGAATGCGAGCTCAATCTGATTGGCTGATTCAATCAGATTTTCCCTACCTTAATTCCGATTGGCTGATAGAATCCTATCAGCCAATTGGAATTCGAGGGACGCCATCTTGGATGACGTCATTTAAAGGAACCTTCATTCGGACTTAGGACGTTAGAAGAAGAGGATGGATCCGCGCTGGAGGTCTTGAAGATGAAGCCGCTCGTCATCGGATGAAGATAGAAGATGCCGCTTGGATGAAGATGGTTGCCGGTCCGGATCTCCTCTTCTGCCCGGATAGGATGAAGACTTTGGAGCCTCTTCTGGACTTCTTCTTGCCGCTTGATAGAAGACTTCAGCCAGATGATGGATCTCCAGCCCCCGCTTGGGCTTGGATGAAGATTTTGGAGCCTGGACGGATCGGTGATACCCGGTGTGGTGAAGATAAGGTAGGAAGATCTTCAGGGGCTTAGTGTTAGGTTTATTTAAGGTAGGTTTGGGTTAGATTAGGGGTATGTGGGTGGTAAGTTGTAATGTTGGGGGGGGGTATTGTGTTTTTTTTTTCCAGGCAAAAGAGCTGAATTCTTTGGGGCATGCCCCGCAAAAGGCCCTTTTAAGGGCTGGTAAGGTAAAAGAGCTTTTCTATTTTAATTTTAGAATAGGGTAGGGCATTTTTTTATTTTGGGGGGCTTTGTTATTTTATTAGGGGGCTTAGAGTAGGTGTAATTAGCTTAAAATTGTTGTAATATTTTTATTATGTTTGTAATTAATTTTTTTATTTTTTGTAACTTAGCTTTTTTATTTTTTGTACTGTAGTTAGTTTATTTAATTGTATTTATTTGTAGGTATTTCATGTAATTAATTTATTGATAGTGTAGTGTTAGATTTAATTGTAGGTATTTTATTTAATTAATTTATTGATAGTGTAGTGTTAGGTTTAATTGTAACTTAGGTTAGGATTTATTTTACAGGTAATTTTGTAATTATTTTAACTAGGTAGCTATTAAATAGTTATTAACTATTTAATAGCTATTGTACCTGGTTAAAATAAATACAAAGTTGCCTGTAAAATAAATATAAATCCTAAAATAGCTACAATATAATTATTTGATATATTCTAGCTATATTAGGGTTTATTTTACAGGTAAGTATTTAGTTTTAAATAGGAATAATTTATTTAATAAGAGTTAATTTATTTTGTTAGATTTAAATTATATTTAACTTAGGGGGGTGTTAGTGTTAGGGTTAGACTTAGCTTTAGGGGTTAATAAATTTATTAGAGTAGCGGTGAGGTCCGGTCGGCAGATTAGGGGTTAATACTTGAAGTTAGGTGTTGGCGATGTTAGGGAGGGCAGATTAGGGGTTAATACTATTTATTATAGGGTTATTGAGGCAGGAGTGAGGCGGATTAGGGGTTAACAACTTTATTATAGTAGAGGTGAGGTCCGGTCGGCAGATTAGGGGTTATTAATTGTAGGTAAGGCAGCAGCGACGTTGGGGGCGGCAGATTAGGGGTTAATAAATATAATATAGGGGTCGGCAGTGTTAGGGGCAGCAGATTAGGGGTACATAGGGATAATGTATGTGGCGGCGGGTGTGCGGTCGGCAGATTAGGGGTTAAAATTTTTTATTAGAGTGGCGGCGATGTGGGGGGGCCTCGGTTTAGGAGTACATAGGTAGTTTATGGGTGTTAGTGTACTTTAGAGCACAGTAGTTAAGAGCTTTATGAACCGGCGTTAGCCCAGAAAGCTCTTAATTCCTGAATTTTTTCTGCGGCTGGAGTTTTGTCGTTAGATTTCTAACGCTCACTTCAGCCAAGACTCTAAATACCAGCGTTAAGAAGATCCCATTGAAAAGATAGGATATGCAAATGGAATAGGGGGATCTGCAGTATGGAAAAGTCGCGGCTGGAAAGTGAGCGTTAGACCCTTTCCTGACTGACTCTAAATACCAACGGTAGCCCAAAACCAGCGTTAGGAGCCTCTAACACTGGTTTTGACAGCTAACGCCAAACTCTAAATCTAGCCGTTAATGTTTTGAAGCTAAGAAGATTATTACTGTAGTTTAATTGAAGCTGGTATTAAAAGAGGTACTTTATAGTTGCAACGCTAGTATTAAATAGACCAGTGTATTTAATTTATTAAATATACTTGCGCTAAGTCAATTATTTTTGAGAAAAGGGTCAGGCATTACTAGTTACAAATTCGATTGAGTTATTGTGATATATTTTAGAAATTACATTTACAATTGTGGTTAAGTCGGCACAATCTTTTTATATTCACACTTTCTGTATAACAAAATCCTACTGAGCATGTACACAAGCTCACAGGGTATACGTATACTACTCTGTAATTGGCTGATGTCTGTTGCATGACACAGGGGGGCCGGAAAATGGGAGAAAAAATACATTTGTCAAAAAAAAATCTACTGTTTATTTGAAATTAAGGTGTTATTGCCTTGTCTTTTTATTATACACTTGTTAATTATGCAATTCTACTGCATTGAGCGGTCCTTTAAATACTTACCTCTAATGTGCTGGAGTAGACCTGAGCTAATCTTGAAACTTCTTCTCAGATCCCAGAGCCAGCTTTAAAGGAGAAGGTCTACGATTCTAAAAGGCCACAATGGACAGTGAAGGGAATGAGAACAGTACAAGGGGAAGACACAGTGTGAGACCAAGTGCGACCTGGGGCTCTGTGAAGATGGGTCAGGATTAGCGCAGCTCTCCAGCATGCTATTTTCAAGATTGCACTGAGGATCATTGCAAGGATGCACGTGTTTGTCTCCTTAGAGTATTCCCTTCCTATTAAGTTCTAAAAAGTCTATAAAGGTGCAAGATTATAATCTTTATCAATGCTGGGTTCACATTTGATTGTATAAGGTTGCTTTAGTAGCTTATATCAACCATCAATGTAAATGTGCACAGCATGTACAAAATGGCAGAAGAAGCTTGTCTACTGAACAAATAGATCACTTTCAGTGACAAATAAATGTCAAGACTTCGCAATTTATATGATGATTATAATATAGGAGATTCTCCCAGATTGTCCTAGTTTGTGGTCTATTCTTATGGATGTTTTTTTGGAAAGCACAGAAAGATGGGGAAGTCCAGAAATATATATATATAAAAAAATATATCAGACATTTTGTGTCTGGGACACAAAATCCTATGCTATTGCTAAAGCTGCAGTGGTGATCTCCTGGAGGTTTGGCCTATTTATTTCCTCACATAGCTATTCAGAAATATCCAATAAAACAAGCAGTAAACTATTATATTTGGTCCAGCATGGTCTAGGGCAAGTTGGTTTATGGACTTAATTCTTCTGGTAGATGAGAATCATTGGTTACTTTCTCAAATTTTCTAATCTTCTGTTCCACAGTTCATTTTTTACAGCTTGGCAATAGTAGCTTTAACAAGTTGGTTAATAAATCGCTGATTATAAAGCATCACATTTATTTTTTAGACAGGATTATAATTCCTCTGCAAGCTTACAAGTCAGTTATGGCTAAAGAGTAACACATTAGCTGGGCAACTTTTATCCTTGGGCTTGCTTATTAACTAATGGCTAGATTACGAGTTGTGCGTTAGGGTAAAAAAGCAGCGTTAAGAGGTCCTAACGCTGCTTTTTTATGCCCGCTGGTATTACGAGTCTTGTAGGTTTAGGGTCACCACACACTTTTTTGGCCTTTACCGCCAAATACTTACGTAAACTTCGTAAAGTCTTTTTTCTATGGGACTTCCATAGCGCCGGTATTATGAGTCTGTCCTGGGAGGCCAAAAAGTGAGTGGTACATCCTACCAAGTCAAGAGTCCTAATGCATTTAAAAGTCAGTAGTTAAAGGGACATTCCAGACAAAATCTAAATGCACATACATGAATTACACCTTTGAATAGAAATATATTTGCAATATACATGTATTAGCAAAAATGCTTCTAGTAAAAGTTATCACTGTTTTAGTGTTAACATTTTTCTCTGCACATGCATGTGAGGTATAGCTAGATATTGTCACTGTACCCATATTTTAAATAATGCAGCTGCTCAGATCAACACTGGGGCTTGTATCATGTCAGCAATGAACAAATTGAGTAATTACCAGATGGTACCAGCACCTTAGGCTCTCTAAGCAAGTGCTGTGTGTAAAATGCTGGTGCACAGTGCATACTTAAATACACTTTTGAAACAGCTATAGCTTTTATCAGAAGTATTTTTGCTAATACATCTATATTACAAAAATTCTTCTTTTCAATACCGAAATGCATCCATGTGGTTTCCAATTTTGGCTGGAATTTCCCTTTAAGAGTTTTATGGTACAACGCTGTAACATAAAACTTATAACTAAAGCACTAAAAAGTGCACTAACACCCATAAACTACCTAATAACCCCTAAACAGAGGCCCTCCTTCATCGCAAACACTAAAATTACATTTTTAACCCCTAATCTGCCGCTCCGGACACCGCCGCCACCTACATTATATCTATGAACCCCTAATCTGCTGCCCCCAACATCACCGACACCTACATTATATTTATTAACCCCTAATCTGCCGCCCCCAACATCGCTGCCACTATAATAAACATTTTAACCCCTAAACCGTCGCACTCCCGCCTCGCAAACATTAGTTAAATATTATTAACCCCTAATCTGCCGTCCCTAACATCGCCGCCACCTACCTACATTTATTAACCCCTAATCTGCCACCCCCAACGTCGCAGCCACTATACTAAATGTATTAACCCCTAAACCTAAGTCTAACCCTAACCCTAACATCCCCTAATTAAAATATAATTTAAATAAATGTAAATAAAAATTCCTATCATTACCTAAATAATTCCTATTTAAAACTAAATACTTACCTGTAAAATAAACCCGAAGCTAGCTACAATATAACTAATAGTTACATTGTAGCTATCTGAAGGCTAGATTTAGAGTTTTGTCGGTAACGACCCGCATAGGTAACGCTGGCTTTTTTCTGGCCGCACCTTTTAAATAACTCTGGTATTGAGAGTTCACAGAATGGCTGTGTTAGGCTCCAAAAAGGGAGCGTACAGGCATATTTAACGCCACTGCAACTCTCGATACCAGCGGTGCTTACGGACAGCTTCAAAAACGTGCTCATGCACGATTCCCCCATAGAAAACAATGGGGCTGTTTGAGCTGAAAAAAAAACCTAACACCTGCAAAAAGCCACGTTCAGCTCCTAACGCAGCCCCATTGTTTCCTATGGGGAAACACTTCCTATGTCTGCACCTAACACTCTAACATGTACCCCGAGTCTAAACAACCCTAACCTTACACTTATTAACCCCTAATCTGCCGCCCCCGTTATCGCTGACCCCTGCATATTATTTTTAAGCCCTAATCTGCTGCTCCGTACACCCCCGCCACCTACATTATCCCTATGTACCCCTAATCTGCTGCCCTAACATCGCCGACCCCTATATTATATTTATTAACCCCTAATCTGCCGCCCACAACGTCGCCTCCACCTTACTACACTTATTAACCCCTAATCTACCGACCGGACCTGAGCGCTACTATAATAAATGTATTAACCCCTAATCCGCCTCACTCCCGCCTCAATAACCCTATAATAAATAGTATTAACCCCTAAGCTGCCCTCCCTAACATCGCCGACACCTAACTTCAAACATTAACCCCTAATCTGCCGACTGGAGCTCACCGCTATTCTAATAAATGTATTAACCCCTAAAGCTAAGTCTAACCCTAACACTAACACCCCCCTAAGTTAATTATAATTTAAATCTAATGAAATAAATTAACTCTTATTAAATAAATTAATCCTATTTAATGCTAAATACTTACCTGTAAAGTAAACCCTAATATAGCTACAATATAAATTATAATTATATTATAGCTATTTTAGGATTAATATTTATTTTACAGGTAATTTTGTATTTATTTTAACCAGGTACAATAGCTATTAAATAGTTAAGAACTATTTAATAGCTAAAATAGTTAAAATAATTACAAAATTACCTGTAAAATAAATCCTAACTTAAGTTACAATTAAACCTAACACTACACTATCAAGAAATAAATTAAATAAAATACCTACAATTATCTACAATTAAACCTAACACTACACTATCAATAAATAAATTAAATACAATTCCTACAAATAAATACAATTAAATAAACTAACTAAAGTACAAAAAATAAAAAAGAACTAAGTTACAAAAAATAAAAAAATATTTACATACATTAGAAAAAAATTACAACAATTTTAAACTAATTACACCTACTCTAAGCCCCCTAATAAAATAACAAAGACCCCCAAAATAAAAAAATGCCCTACCCTATTCTAAATTACAAAAGTTCAAAGCTCTTTTACCTTACCAGCCCTGAACAGGGCCCTTTGCGGGGCATGCCTTAAAGAATTCAGCTCTTTTGCCTGTAAAAAAAAACATACAATACCCCCCCCCCAACATTACAACCCACCACCCACATACCCCTAATCTAACCCAAACCCCCCTTAAATAAACCTAACACTAAGCCCCTGAAGATCTTCCTACCTTGTCTTCACCATGCCAGGTATCACTGATCGTTCCAGGCTCCGAAATCTTCATCCAAGCTCAAGCGGGGGCTAGACATCCATCATCCGATGGCTGAAGAAGTCCAGAAGAGGGTCCAAAGTCTTCATCCTATCCGGGAAGAAGAGTAGATCCAGACCGGCAACCATCTTCTTCCAAGCGGCATCTTCTATCTTCATCCGATGAGGACTGGCTCCATCTTGAAGACCTCCATTGCGGATCCATCCTTCTTCTCCGATGACTTCCTGACGAATGACGGTTCCTTTAAGGGACGTCATCCAAGATGGCGTCCCTCGAATTCCGATTGGCAGATAGGATTCTATCAGCCAATCGGAATTAAGGTAGGAAAATTCTGATTGGCTGATGGAATCAGCCAATCAGAATCAAGTTCAATCCGATTGGCTGATCTGATCAGCCAATCAGATTGAGCTTGCATTCTATTGGCTGTTCCGATCAGCCGTCGGATGATGGATGTCTAGCCCCCGCTTGGGCTTGGATGAAGATTTCGGAGCCTGGAACGATCGGTGATACCTGGCATGGTGAAGACAAGGTAGGAAGATCTTCAGGGGCTTAGTGTTAGGTTTATTTAAGGGGGGTTTGGGTTAGATTAGGGGTATGTGGGTGGTGGGTTGAAATGTTGGTGGGGGGTATTGTATGGTTTTTTTTACAGGCAAAAGAGCTGAATTCTTTGGGGCATGCCCCGCAAAGGGCCCTGTTCAGGGCTGGTAAGGTAAAAGAGCTTTGAACTTTTGTAATTTAGAATAGGGTAGAGCATTTTTTTATTTTGGGGGTCTTTGTTATTTTATTAGGGGGCTTAGAGTAGGTGTAATAAGTTTAAAATTGTTGTAATTTTTTTCTAATGTTTGTAAATATTTTTTTATTTTTTGTAACTTAGTTCTTTTTTATTTTTTGTACTTTAGTTAGTTTATTTAATTGTATTTATTTGTAGGAATTGTATTTAATTTATTTATTGATAGTGTAGTGTTAGGTTTAATTGTAACTTAGGTTAGGATTTATTTTACAGGTAATTTTGTAATTATTTTAACTATTTTAGCTATTAAATAGTTCTTAACTATTTAATAGCTATTGTACCTGGTTAAAATAAATACAAAGTTGCCTGTAAAATAAATATAAATCCTAAAAAAGCTATAATATAATTATAATTTATATTGTAGCTATATTAGGGTTTATTTTACAGGTAAGTATTTAGCTTTAAATAGGAATAATTTATTTAATAAGAGTTAATTTATTTCGTTAGATTTAAATTATATTTAATTTAGGGGGGTGTTAGTGTTAGGGTTAGATTTAGCTTTAGGGGTTAATCCATTTATTACAGTAGCGGCGAGATTAGGTCGGCAGATTAGGGGTTAATAATTGAAGTTAGGTGTCGGCGATGTTACGGAGGGCAGATTAGGGGTTAATACTATTTATTACAGGGTTTTTGAGGCGGGAGTGAGGCGGATTAGGGGTTAATAATTTTATTATAGTAGCGGTGAGATCCGCTCGGCAGATTAGGGATTAATAAGTGTAGCCAGGTGGAGGCGACGTTGAGGGGGGCAGATTAGGGGTTAATAAATATAATATAGGGGTCGGCGGTGTTAGGGGCAGCAGATTAGGGGTACATAAGTATAACGTAGGTGGCGGTCGGCAGATTAGGGGTTAAAAAAAATTAATCGAGTGGCGGCGATGTGGGGGGACCTCGGTTTAGGGGTACATAGGTAGTTTATGGGTGTTAGTGTACTTTAGAGTACAGTAGTTAAGAACTTTATGAACCGGCGTTAGCCCAGAAAGCTCTTAACTACTGACTTTTTTCTGCGGCTGGAGTTTTGTCGTTAGATTTCTAACGCTCACTTCAGCCACGACTCTAAATACCGGAGTTAGAAAGATCCCATTGAAAAGATAGGATACGCAATTGACGTAAGGGGATCTGCGGTATGGAAAAGTCGTGGCTGAAAAGTGAGCGTTAGACCCTTTCCTGACTGACTCCAAATACCGGCGGTAGCCTAAAACCAGCGTTAGGAGCCTCTAACGCTGGTTTTCACGGCTACCGCCAAACTCTAAATCTAGGCCTGAGGGTTTATTTTTATTTTACAGGAAAGTTTGTATTTATTTTAACTAGGTAGAATAGTTATTAAATAGTTATTAACTATTTAATAACTACCTAGCTAAAATAAATCCAAAAGTACCTGTAAAATAAAACCTAACCTAAGTTACAAGAACACCTAACACTACACTATAATTAAATAATGCCTAGATTTAGAGTTTTGCGGCCAAAGGAGTGCATTAGCTACGCATGCTTTTTTCTGGCCGCACCTTTTAAATAACGCTTTTATTTAGAGTTCACAGAATGGCTGGGTTTTCAGTGCGTTAGGCTCCAAAAAGGGAGCATAGAGCATAATTTAACGCCACTGCAACTCTCGATACCAGCGGTGCTTACGGACAGCTTCAAAAACGTGCTCATGCACGATTCCCCCATAGAAAACAATGGGGCTGTTTGAGCTGAAAAAAAACCTAACACCTGCAAAAAAGCCGCGTTCAGCTCCTAACGCAGCCCCATTGTTTTCTATGGGGAAACACTTCCTACGTCTGCACCTAACACCCTAACATGTACCCCGAGTCTAAACACCCCTAACCTTACACTTATTAACCCCTATTCTGCCGCCCCCGCTATCGCTGACACCTGCATATTTTTTTTAACCCCTAATCTGCCGCTCCGTAAACCGCCGCTACTTACATTATCCCTATGTACCCCTAATCTGCTGCCCCTAACACCGCCGACCCCTATATTATATTAATTAACCCCTAATCTGCCCCCCACAACGTCGCCTCCACCTGCCTACACTTATTAACCCCTAATCTGCCGACCGGACCGCGCCGCTATTATAATAAAGTTATTAACCCCTAATCCGCCTCACTCCCGCCTCAATAACCCTATAATAAATAGTACTAACCCCTAATCTGCCCTCCCTAACATCGCCGACACCTAACTTCAAACATTAACCCCTAATCTGCAGACTGGAGCTCACCGCTATTCTAATAAATGTATTAACCCCTAAAGCTAATTCTAACCCTAACCCTAACACCCCTCTAAGTTAAATATAATTTTTATCTAACGAAATAAATTAACTATTATTAAATAACTTATTCCTATTTAAAGCTAAATACTTACCTGTAAAATAAACCCTAATATAGCTACAATATAAATTATAATTATATTGTAGCTATTTTAGGATTAATATTTATTTTACAGGCAACTTTGTAATTATATTAACCAGGTACAATAGCTATTAAATAGTTAATAACTATTTCATAGTTACCTAGTTAAAATAATTACAAAATTACCTGGAAAATAAATCCTAACCTAAGTTACAATTAAACCTAACACTACACTATCAATAAATTAATTAAATAAAATACCTACAATTAAATCTAACACTACACTATCAATAAATTATTTAAATACAATACCTACAAATAACTACAATTAAATAAACTAACTAAAGTACAAAAAATAAAAAAGAACTAAGTTACAAAAAATAAAAAAATATTTACAAACATTCGAAAAATATTACAACAATTTTAAACTAATTACACCTACTCTAAGCCCCCTAATAAAATAACAAAGCCCCCCAAAATAAAAAAATGCCCTACCCTATTCTAAATTAAAAAAGTTCAAAGCTCTTTTACCTTACCAGCCCTGAAAAGGGCCATTTGCGGGGCATGCCCCAAAGAATTCAGCTCTTTTGCCTGTAAAAAAAACACATACAATACCCCCCCCCAACATTACAACCCACCACCCACATACCCCTAATCTAACCCAAACCCCCCTTAAATAAACCTAACACTAAGCCCCTGAAGATCTGCCTACCTTGTCTTCACCTCACCGGGTCCCGATCTGTCCAGAAGAGCCTCCGATGTCTTGATCCAAGCCCAAGCGGGGGGCTGAAGAGTGACGTCCATCCTCGGGCTGAAGTCTGGATCCAAGCGGCGGCTGAAGAACTCCATCATTGGGCTGAAGTCGGAAATCCATCATCGGGATGAAGTCTTCTATCAAGCCGCATCTTCAATCTTCTTTCTTCTGGAGCGGAGCGGAGCCATCTTCTTTCCAACCGACGCGGATCCAACCTCTTCAACCGATGCCTACTCGCCAAATGACGGTTCCTTTAAATGACGTCATCCAAGATGGCGTCCCTCGAATTCCGATTGGCTGATAGGATTCTATCAGCCAATCGGAATTAAGGTAGGAAAATTCTGATTGGCTGATGGAATCAGCCAATCAGAATCAAGTTCAATCCGATTGGCTGATCCAATCAGCCAATCAGATTGAGCTCGCATTCTATTGGCTGATCGGAACAGCCAATAGAATGCGAGCTCAATCTGGATTTAGGATTGAGCTCGCATTCTATTGGCTGATTGGAAAAGCCAATAGAATGCAAGCTCAATCCTATTGGCTGATTGGATCAGACAATAGGATTGTTTCTACCTTAATTCTATCAGCCAATTGGAATCTAAGGGACGCCATCTTGGATGATGTCACTTAAAGGATCCTTCATTCGTCGGGTAGTCGTCGGAAGAAGAGGATGCTCCACGCCGGTGGTCTTGAAGATGGAGCCGCTCTGCGTTGGATGGATGAAGATAGAAGATGCCGTCTGGATGAAGACTTCTGCCCATCTGGAGGACCACTTCGCCCGGCTTGGATGAAGACTTCTCCCGGCTTCACTGAGGACTTCGGCCCTGTTGGATGAAGACTCCTGCCACTACCTTGAGGATGGATGTCTGGTCTTCAGAACTGTAAGTCGATCTTCAGGGGGTTAGTCTTAGTTTTTTTTAAGGGTGTATTGTGTGTGTTTTATTTTTTAGATTAGGGTTTGGGCCGCAAAAGAGCTAACTGCCCTTTTAAGGGCAATGCCCATCCAAATGCCTTTTACAGGGCAATGGGGAGCTTAGGTTTTTTTAGATAGTATTTTATTTAGAGGGGTTGGTTGTGTGGGTGGTGGGTTTTACTTTGGGGGGGGTTGTTTCTATTCTTTTTACAGGTAAAAGAGCTGATTACTTTGGGGCAATGCCCCGCAAAAGGCCCTTTAAAGGGCTATTGATAGCTTAGTTTAGGCTAGGGTTTTTTTTTATTTTGGGGGTGCTTTTTTAATTTTGATAGTGCTATTAGATTAGGTGTAATTAGTTTAAATATCTTGTAATTTGTTTATTATTTTCTGTAATTTAGTGTTTGTTGTTTTTGTAGTTTAGCTAATTTAATTTATTTAACTGTTGTTAATTTTGTTAATTTATTTAATTATAGTGTAGTGTTTGGTGTTATTGTAACTTAGGTTAGGTTTTATTTTACAGGTACTTTTGGATTTATTTTAGCTAGGTAGTTATTAAATAGTTAATAACTATTTAATAACTATTCTACCTAGTTAAAATAAATACAAACTAGCCTGTAAAATAAAAATAAACCCTAAGATAGATAAACCTGTGAGGTACAGAAATGTGCGGAAATAGACATTTCTGGAGTCGCCAATTACTTATGGCAGTAAATGATCTGCCGGCGCCTAAGTAAAAAACAAGTAAAAATTAACCCAACAGGTCCAAACCCCTATATCCGCACCCCCCCCCCCCTTCCCCGTGCAGAACTAGAAGCATTTCTACCTACTCCAAAAGTCAGGTAAACGATGTTTCTTAACTATAGCGCATGCAGGTCACTGCAGGAACTTCAAAGATGCATCTGTATCTTGAAAAATGGAGCCTTATGTGTCTGAACAAATGTATTCGTGCATAGGTATAAGTCTTGTTTTAAATAAGAACCTGTTACGATTTGAAAAATTTGGAATGAGAATTTAAATTAGTAATTTGCGTAACTGATATCCAAACAGGAATTACCAGGCTTTTATTCTTTTAGTAAGATTTTAAAAAAAGTTAATAATTGCATTTACAAAAGTACTTTGTTATTCATGAATTTCAATATTAAGTGTAATTGACTGGGTAAGGGAATACATTTTTTATAATAAATATTATTGTTCTATTTGATATAGTGTTTCCATTTTGTGGTGCCTCACTAATGTACATTATATAAACAATAGTATCTCAAAATATTATATAGCTCTTATTCAAGACCAATAAATTCCCTAATTTTTTATACTGTTTGGTCACCCTCTAAATGAAATTAAGAAATGTAATTTCCCCAATTTTATTGATATAGGTGAATTTACAATTAAATGTTTATGTGCTGTGTAATTAGAATAGACTGACATGTTTTGTTTTTCTTAAAAATTGCATTTAAATAGTAAAACAAAGATCCTAACCTATATTCAATTTAATTAAAGCAATAATACATTAAAAATTGAATTCCCCATGAAATACTTAAATATGCATTATTAAAAACTTTTCAATTTTCTTTCGTTAATTATTTAACCTTGCATTTCCTGTAACTTAAAGGGACAGTCTAGGCCAAAATAAACTTTCATGATTCAGAAAGAGCATGCAATTTTAAAAAAATTCCAATTTACTTTTATCACCAATTTTGCTTTGTTCTCTTGGTATTCTTAGTTGAAAGCTTAACCTAGGAGGTTCATATGCTAATTTCTTAGACCTTGAAGCCCACCTCTTTCAGATTGCATTTTAACAGTTTTTCACCACTAGAGGGTGTAAGTTCACATATTTCATATAGATAACACTGTGCTTGTGCACGAGAAGTTATCTGGGAGCAGACACTGATTGGCTAGACTGCAAGTCTGTCAAAAGAACTGAAATAAAGGGGCAGTTTGCAGAGGCTTAGATACAAGATAATCACAGAGGTTAAAAGTATATTATTATAACTGTGTTAGTTATGCAAAACTGGGAAATGGGTAATCAAGGGATTATCTATCTTTTAAAACAATAAAAATTCTGGTGTAGACTGTCACTTTAACTTTATAAATCTTTGTATTTTCATTCCACCTAGAAAGGCTGGGGTGCAATTCACAAATAAAGAAAACTACTTTCATATCTCTTTTTGACAAAAATTGTATAAATATCATTCATATACTGATAGGGTTGCCAGATGTCCAGTATTCAAGCAGGGTGTCCAGTAAAATCTTCACAAAAATGTCCATTTTTAATTCCCTGTGTGTTAGCTAAATGTAAAAGGCTTCCTGTGTCTCAGTGCAGTACCAAGTGTGGAGGGGTAGTTAAGGGGATCAAATAACTACTGTTTTCATGTTACTGGCAGCTAAATATGTAGAGTTATTAATTTGCATTTTACTGGCAACCAAAAGGTAAGATGACTGCTCAGTTGTGAAAAATATACGTGTGAAGCTTTGTGTGACCCACCGCTTCCATCGTGCCCAACCACTGACAACTTGTCCAGAATTTTTTGTGACAGCTGGCAACCCTATATACTGACCAACAGAATTATACATTGTGTACAAACATATAAAGAAATGTTTTGATTTGTTGAAGATAAACTTTGAGCAAAGGCGATAATGTACTGTACCTTGTAGGAATAGTATCTTTTTCTCTTTAGATAATAAAAAAGGGTGTGAACATTATTAAGCTTCTCTTTTTTCTATTTCTGTTGATAGGAACTGAGTGGTTTTCCTACTTCCTTCACAATAACAGTTTTTACACTTTATAAAATCAAATGTAAAATTAGAATTTCTGAAGATTTTTATTTTTGTCAATTTCAAATTAAGCTGCTTTGACACCCCTTGTTTGCCAGACATTTTTTTTTCTCTTTAGACAAAATAAATACAATGATGCTTCTCATTTTAATAAACCATACACCTATTTTCTTTTTTTGTTTCTTAGAGGCCAACTTATCAAGCTGTCAACTTTCATGCATTCGACGGCTCCAATACGATCACCTAACATCGCTTAACATCGCGGCCACGGACTTGAATATGCTCTCCATATTAATATAAAAGCTGTCAAAAAGACGCGCACCAAGTACGGGGCAATGAGCAGCGGATTGTTGTTAACTAACAGTCATCGATCTCGCTGCTATTTGGCTTTTTCCCAGCTTTATTTATATACTGTCACTAAACACCGGCACTATACTAAAATGTTTAACCCCTATCCCACCGCTCCCGGACCCCGCCGCAACTAAATAAAGTTATTAACCCTTATCCCGCTGCTCCCAGAGCCCACCACAACTCTAATAAACTTATTAACCCCTATTCCGCCACTACCCGACACCGCCGCAACTAACTAAATGTATTAACCCCTATCCCTCCTCTCCTGGAGCCCACTGCAACTCTAATAAAGGTATTAACCCCTATACCTCCACTCCCGGAGCCCACTGACACTAAATAAATGTATTAACCCCTAAACCCCTGGCCTCCCACACCACTACTACTTACTAAACCTATTAACCCCTAAACCGCAAGCCCCCCACATCGCCATAAGCCAAATTAACCTATTAACCCCTAAACCTAACAACCCGCTAACTGTACATTAAAATTACATCATCCCTATCTTAAAATAAATTTAAACTTAACTACAGATTTAAAATATACTATATTAAACTATTAATTAACCTACCCTAACTATTATACTAAAATTACATTAAACTATATTAAACTATTTATTAATCTACCCTATTATATTAAAATTACATTAAACTATAAATTAATCTACCCTGTTATACTAAAATTGCATTAAACTATATTAAACTATTAATTAACCTACCCTAACTATTATACTAAAATTACATTAAACTATATTAAACTATTAATTAATCTACCCTATTATACTAACATTACATTAAACTATATTAAACTATTAATTAATCTACCCTAACTGTTATAGTAAATTACATTAAACAATAAATTAAATGTAATATATTATATAGTTAAAAACCTAACCCTACTCAAATATTTTATATCTACTATTAAAAATTACAAAGTTAAAAAAAACCTAACAACTAAGTTACACAATATAACAAACACTAAGTTACAAAAAAATAAATAAACACTAAGTTACACAAAATAAAAAATAAATTATCAAATATTTAAACTAATTACACCTAATCTAAGAGCCCTATGAAAATAAAAAAGCCCCCCCAAGATAAAAAAAACCCCTAGCCTACAATAAACTACCAATGGCCCTTAAAAGGGCCTTTTGCGGGGCATTGCCCCAAAGAAATCAGCTCTTTTACCTGTAAATAAAAAAACAAATACCCCCCAACAGTAAAACCAACCACCCACACAACCAACCCCCAAATAAAATCCTAATCTAAAAAACCTAAGCTCCCCATTACCCTGAAAATGGCATTTAGATGGGCATTTCCATTAAAAGGCATTAAGCTCTTTTTCCTTGCCCAAAGTCCCTAATCTAAAATAAAAACCCACCCAATAAACCCTTACAAAACCTAACACTAACCGCCGATGATCCACTTACAGTTTTTGAAGACCCGAAATCCATCCTCAACGAAGCGGCCGAAGTCTTCATTCAAGCGGGCCGAAGTCTTCATCCAAGCGGGCCGAAGTCTTCATCCAGACAGCATCTTCTATCTTCATCCATCCGGCATGGAGCAGCTCCATCTTCAAGACATCCGGCACGGAGCACCCTCTTCAATCAATGTCTTCTTGAACAATGAAGTTTCCTTTAAATGACATCATCCAAGATGGCGTCCCTTAGATTCTGATTGGCTGATAGAATTCTATCAGCCAATCGGAATTAAGGTGGAAAAAACCTATTGGCTGTTGCAATCTGCAAATATGATTGAGCTTTCATCCTATTGGCTGATCCAATCAGCAAATAGGATTCAGTTCGCATTCTATTGGCTATTCCAATCAGTCAATAAAATGCGAGCTCAATTTTATTGGCTGATTGGATCAGCCAGTAGGATAAAAGCTCAAACCTATTGGCTGATTGCAACAGCCAATAGGATTTTTTTAACCCCTATTTGTATTTACAAGTAAAAGAGCTGATTTCTTTGGGGCAATGTCCCGCAAAAGGCCCTTTTAAGGGTCATTAGTAGTTTATTGTAGGCTAGGGTTTTTTATTTTGGAGGTTTTTTTTTTTGTTTCATAGGGCTCTTAGATTAGGTGTACTTAGTTTAAATATTTGATAATTTATTTTTTATATTGTGTAACTTTGGGGTTTTTTTTTTTTGTAACTTAGTGTTTGTTATTTTGTGTACCTTAGTGTTTGTTATTTTGTGTAACTTAGTTGTTAGTTTTTTGTAACTTTGTAATTTTTAATCCAAGATTTACATTATTTGAGTAGTGTTTAAATATGTAATATAGCTAATTTAATTTGTAGTTTAATGTAATTTTAGTATAACAGTTAGGGTAGATTAATTATTAGTTTAATATAGTTTAATGTAATTTTATTATAATAGTTAGGGTAGATTAATTAATAGTTTAATATAGTTTAATGTAATTTTAGTATAATAGTTATGGTAGGTTAATTAATAGTTTAATAGAGTTTAATTTAATTCTAAAGGTAAATTGTCATTTATTATAAGATAGGGATGATGTAATTTTAATGTACAGTTAAAAGGTTGTTAGGTTTAGGGGTTAATAGGTTAATTTAGTTCATGGCGATGTGGGGGACTGGTGGTTTAGGGGTTAATAGGTTTAGTAAGTGGTAGTGATGTGGGATGCCAGGGGTTTAGGGGTTAATACTTTTATTTAGTTGTGGAGGGCTCCGGGAGTGGCCGGATAGGGGCAAATATATGTATTTAAGTGGTGGCGGGGCCTGGGATCGGCGGGATAGGGGTTAATACTTTTCTGT
Organism: Bombina bombina; assembly: GCF_027579735.1. Lineage (NCBI taxonomy): Eukaryota > Metazoa > Chordata > Amphibia > Anura > Bombinatoridae > Bombina > Bombina bombina. The sequence goes on along the minus strand of NC_069501.1, from coordinate 321,793,942 downwards.
AGGTGGCGGCAGTGGCGGGCAGCAGATTAGGGGTTAATAAATATAATGTAGGTGGCTTCGGTGTCGGGCGGCAGATTAGGGGTGTTTAGACTCGGGGCTTATGTTAGGGTGTTAGGTGTAAACTTAACTTTTATCCTCCCATAGAAATCAATGGGATATCTGGCAGCAGCGAACATAAGCTTTTGTTGCTTCCAGACTCCCATTGTGTAACAGTCTGTAATAACTTTAGTCAATCCCTAAGAAAGAGGGAGATTACTGATTTTAGATATAGGACCCAACTGTGAATTTGATTGTTATCACAAGTTCATTACAACAAATAACCTCTATATAGCATAGATAGGATGTGCTTCGGAAGGGAATCAAGGTACAAATAATAACAGATGAAGAACGTATCATTTTAGAAGCTCAATCCCTTCACTTGATATTGGTGGTTCAGTTTAATATTACATCTATGGCCGTAAGGTGGCAACATGGGCGGCAGTGGATACAAACCGATCACCATGTTACAATGTAACATGTAAGAGGAAAGTGTTAGCTACGGACTGATAAGATTTAAACAATAACATATCTTACTGTGAACAAGTTGGGAATGGGCTGAATGCGTTGTGCAGGAATGGATACCCTCCGGAAGATGAAGAGTCTTAGCTGTGTTCGGCTGGAAGCAGGTCAGCAAGCAGGAAGACTGCAGAGCGGATCTTCGGCGTGTGACGTCACCGCGGAATGATACGTAGATCCGGTAAACCTGAAAAGTCACTCCGAGCATACAAGAGTTGGTAGGTACAATTAGGTAGGTAACAGGAATACTCCAAAGTGTGCTGGAACATATACTTCGGAGAGGCTAGTAATATGATCTCTAAGGGTAGAAGAGATCGGTACAAAATTACCAAGCACTGAAGAGAGCGTGGCTAGAGGTAATATACAGGTGGAGTAGATGATGTAACCTCCCCTTAAAGATATGGAATGGAAAGATGAATAGGTGGTTAGAGATTATATGTGACACATTGATTCCTATGGTATCCGCGGCTTCCAGGGTGGCAAATTGAAAAGCAGGTACGCTGGGCCGGAATAGTGGCGAGCATACCTGCTAGAACTTTGATAACTAGCAAAAGTAGTCAGATAGTGCTGAATGTGTATTCGGAACATCTGTAATGACGTAAGCATCAATCTGTGTCGGATTGAGACCGGCGGGTCGTATGTTACGTCACAGATTTCAACTTTTGCCAGTCTGTAGGCTTTGATTAATGAGGCAAATCAAGCTCGCCACAATTACGCTGGGGAGTTCCAGCGTATTTGTGGTTGACGGTTTGAAAAATAGGCCTCTTAGAGGCCAATAGAATTGAGCTTGCATTCTATAGGCTGATTGGAATTGGAAGGTAGAGAGGCTCTCAAGCTTACAATCTAAAGGAGAGGGAATGGACACAAAAGGTGAGGGAGAAGGGAAATATGTTTGATATAAGGCAGTGTAAACTGAGAGTGAGTGAAATGTGTGGTATCTCTATCCTGGATCATTAGTGACAGCTGCACCTAATTGCTGTTAGGAGTTTATATATTAAGGTAAACACCAGGGTGGGAGGTGGAGGGAGGCTTGGTGGGCAAGTGCGTGCAGAGAGCCTGTAGGACTGCTTGTTGCTGTGAGGTCTGTGTGAGAAAGAGAGTTTTAAAGGTAAGACTTCCTGTTGATAAAGGGTAGAGGTGTGTGTGTGTGTGTGGGAGGAGGGAGGTGTAGCTGGGAGAGGGGAATGTTAAAAAACAATTCCAAATTAGCCCAACAGATATAAAAATAAAATGCACTCATTGTCTTGATTGGAGATAGATGAATTACCTTCAAATGTTTGTTTGCAGAAAGGGATCTTTAAATGTATGTTTGTAGCGAGCCTGTAGGACTGCTTGTTGCTGTGAGGTCTTCAAATGTTTGTTTGCAGAAAGGGATCTTTAAATGTATGTTTGTAGAGAACCTCTTGGATGACGTCATTTAAAGGAAACTTCATTGTTCAAGAAGACGTCGATTGAAGAGGATGCTCCGCGCCGAATGTCTTGAAGATGGAGCCGATCCGCGCTGGATGGATGAAGATAGAAGATGCCGTCTGGATGAAGACTTCTGCCGGCTTGGATGAAGACTTCAGCCCGCTTGGATGAAGACTTCTGCTGGCTTCAATGAGGACTTCTGCTGCTTCTTTGAGGATGGATGTCAGGTCTTCAAAAACTGTAAGTGGATCTTCGGGGGTTAGTGTTTAATTTTAGATTAGGGACTTTGGGCAAGGAAAAAGAGCTAAATGCCCTTTTATGGGCAATGCCCATCCAAATGTCCTTTTCAGGTCAATGGGGAGCTTAGGTTTTTTAGATTAGGATTTTATTTGGGGGGTTGGTTGTGTGGGTGGTGGGTTTTACTATTGGGGGGTATTTGTATTTACAGGTAAAATAGCTGATTTCTTTGGGGCAATGCCCAGCAAAAGGCCCTTTTAAGGGCCATTGGTAGTTTATTGTAGGCTAGGGTTTATTTTTATTTTGGAGGGGGGCTTTTTATTTTCATAGGGCTCTTAGATTAGGTGTAATTAGTTTAAATATTTAATAATTTATTTTTTATTTTGTGTAACTTACGCCTAGATTTAGAGTTTTGGCGGTAACGACCTGCGTAGCTAACGCATGCTTTTTTTCCCCCGCACCTTTTAAATACCGCTGGTATTTAGAGTTCACAGAATGGCTGCGTTAGGCTCCAAAAAAGGGAGCGTAGAGCATAATTTACCGCCACTGCAACTCTCAATACCAGCGGTGCTTACGGACGCGGCCAGCTTCAAAAACGTGCTCGTGCACGATATCCCCATAGGAAACAATGGGGCAGTTTGAGCTGAAAAAAACCTAACACCTGCAAAAAAGCAGCGTTAAGCTCCTAACGGAGCCCCATTGTTTCCTATGGGGAAACACTTCCTAAGTCTGCACCTAACACCCTAACATGTACCCCGAGTCTAAACACCCCTAACCTTACACTTATTAACCCCTAATCTGCCACCCCCCGCTATCGCTGACACCTGCATATTTTTTTTAACCCCTAATCTGCCGCTCCGTACACCGCCGCCACCTACGTTATCCCTATGTACCCCTAATCTGCTGCCCCTAACACCGCCGACTCCTATATTATATTTATTAACCCCTAATCTGCTGCCCCCAACATCGCCTCCACCAACCTACAATAAATAACCCCTAATCTGCCGACCGGACCTCGCCGCTACTCTAATAAATTTATTAACCCCTAAAGCTAAGTCTAACCCTAACACTAACACCCCCCTAAGTTAAATATAATTTAAATCTAACGAAATAAATTAACTCTTATTAAATAAATTATTCCTATTTAAAGCTAAATACTTACCTGTAAAATAAACCCTAATATAGCTACAATATAAATTATAATTATATTATAGCTATTTTAGGATTTATATTTATTTTACAGGTAACTTTGTAATTATTTTAACCAGGTACAATAGCTATTAAATAGTTAATAACTATTTAATAGTTACCTAGTTAAAATAATTACAAAATTACCTGTAAAATAAATCCTAACCTAAGTTACAATTAAACCTAACACTACACTATCAATAAATAAATAAAATTAAATACCTACAATTACCTACAATCAAACCTAACACTACACTATCAATAAATTAATTAAATACAATACCTACAAATAAATACATTTAAATAAACTAACTAAAAAATAAAAAAGAACTAAGTTACAAAAAATAAAAAAATATTTACAAACATTAGAAAAATATTACAATTTTAAGCTAATTACACCTACTCTAAGCCCCCTAATAAAATAACAAAGCCCCCCAACATAAAAAAATGCCCTACCCTATTCTAAAATTAAAATAGAAAAGCTCTTTTACCTTACCAGCCCTTAAAAGGGCCTTTTGCGGGGCATACCCCAAAGAATTCAGCTCTTTTGTCTATAAAAAAAAACATACAATACCCCCCCCCCACATTACAACCCACCGCCCACATACCCCTAATCAGATTCAAGTTCAATACGATTGGCTGATCCAATCAGCCAATCAGATTGAGCTCGCATTCTATTGGCTGATCGGAACAGCCAATAGAATGCGAGCTCAATCTGATTGGCTGATTCAATCAGCCAATCAGATTTTCCCTACCTTAATTCCGATAGGCTGATAGAATCCTATCAGTCAATCGGAATTCAAGGGACACCATCTTGGATGACGTCATTTAAAGGAATCTTCATTTGGACTTAGGACGTCACAAGAAGAGGATGGATCCACGCTGGAGGTCTTCAAGATGGAGCCGCTTGTCACTGCTTGGAAGAAGATGGTTGCCGGTCCGGATCTACTCTTCTGCCCGGATAGAAGGAAGACTTTGGAGCCTCTTCTGGACCTCTTCAGCCACTGCTTGATAGAAGACTTCAGCCGGATGATGGATCGCCAGCCCCCGCTTGGGCTTGGATGAAGACTTCGGAGCCTGGAGCGATCGGTGATACCTGGCATGGTGAAGACAAGGTAGGAAGATCTTCAGGGGCTTAGTGTTAGGTTTATTTAAGGGGGGTTGGGGTTAGATTAGGGGTATGTGGGTGGTGGGTTGTAATGTGGGGGGGGGTATTGTATGTTTTTTTTTCCAGGCAAAAGAGCTGAATTCTTTGGGGTATGCCCCGCAAAAGGCCCTTTTAAGGTCTGGTAAGGTAAAAGAGCTTTTCTATTTTAATTTTAGAATAGGGTAGGGCATTTTTTTATTTTGGGGGGCTTTGTTATTTTATTAGGGGGCTTAGAGTAGATGTAATTAGCTTAAAATTGTTGTAATATTTTTATTATGTTTGTAATTAATTTTTTTTTTTTTTGTAACTTAGCTTTTTTATTTTTTGTACTTTAGTTATTTTATTTAATTGTATTTATTTGTAGGTATTTTATTTAATTAATTTATTGATAGTGTAGTGTTAGATTTAATTGTAACTTAGGTTAGGATTTATTTTACAGGTAATTTTGTAATTATTTTAACTAGGTAGCTATTAAATAGTTCTTAACTATTTAATAGCTATTGTACCTGGTTAAAATAAATACAAAGTTGCCTGTAAAATAAATATAAACCCTAAAATAGCTACAATATAATTATAATTTATATTGTAGCTATATTGTAGCTATATTAGGGTTTATTTTACAGGTAAGTATTTAGCTTTAAATAGGAATAATTTATTTAATAAGAGTTCATTTTTTGTTAGGGTTAGGGTTAGACTTAGCAGTGAGGTCCGGTCGGCAGATTAGGGGTTAATACTTGAAGTTAGGTGTCGGTGATGTTAGGGAGGGCAGATTAGGGGTTAATACTATTTATTATAGGGTTATTGAGGCGGGAGTGAGGCGGATTAGGGGTTAATACATTTATTATAGTGGCGGTGAGGTCCGGTCGGCAGATTAGGGGTTAATAATTTAGGTAGGTGGAGGCGACGTTGGGGGCGGCAGATTAGGGGTTAATAAATATAATATAGGGGTCGGCGGTGTTAGGGGCAGCAGATTAGGGGTACATAGGGATAATGTAAGTGGTGGCGGTGTGCGGTCGGCAGATTAGGAGTTAAAAATTTTTAATAGAGTGGCGGCGATGTGGGGGGGCCTCGGTTTAGGGGTACATAGGTAGTTTATGGGTGTTAGTGTACTTTAGAGCACAGTAGTTAAGAGCATTATGACCCGGCGTTAGCCCAGAAAGCTCTTAACTCCTGGCTCTTCTCTGCGGCTGGAGTTTTGTTGTTAGATTTCTAACGCTCACTTCAACCACGACTCTAAATACCGGCGTTAGAAAGATCCCATTGAAAAGATAGGATACACAATTGACGTAAGGGGATCTGCGGTATGGAAAAGTTGCGGCTTGAAAGTGAGCGCTAGACCCTTACCTACACGACTCTAAATACCAGCGGTAGCCCAAAACCAGCGTTAGGAGCCTCTAACGCTGGTTTTGACGTCTAACGCCAAACTCTAAATCTAGGCCACAGTGTTTTTTTTTGTAACTTAGTGTTTGTTATTTTGTGTAACTTAGTTGTTAGTTTTTTGTAACTGTAATTTTTAATAGTAGATTTAAATTATTTGAGTAGGGTTAGGATTTTAACTACATAATATATTTAATTTAATTTGTAGTTTAATGTAATTTTAGTATAACAGTTAGGGTACTTTAATTAATAGTTTAACATAGTTTATTATGTGTGATTGGCTCACACATGTGCATTACTATTTCTTCAACAAATGATATCTAAAGAATTTAGCAAATTAGATAATATAAGTAAATTGGAAAGTTGTTTAAAATTACATGCCCTTCTGAATCATGAAAGTTTAATTTTGACTAGACTGTCCCTTTAAGTTTTACCATGGGCTTGTAATACCAGATATCCTAGAGTGGACCAGCAGTATTGATAGAGTACCCTGAGTTATTAAAAGTGCTTACGGCTAGATTTAGAGTTCTGCGGCCAAAGGGGTGCGATAGCTACGCGTGCTTTTTTTCACCGGCACCTTTTAAATACCGCTGGTATTTAGAGTTCACAGAATGGCCGCGTTTTCAGTGCGTTAGGCTCCAAAAAGGGAGCGTAGAGCATAATTTAACGCCAATGCAACTCTAAATTCCAGCGGTGCTTACGGACGCGGCCAGCTTCAAAAACGTGCTCGTGCACGATTCCCCCATAGAAAACAATGGGGCCATTTGAGCTGAAAAAAAAAACTAACACCTGCAAAAAAGCAGCGTTTAGCTCCTAACGCAGCCCCATTGTTTTCTATGGGGAAACACTTCCTACGTCTGCACCTAACACTCTAACATGTACCCCGAGTCTAAACACCCCTAACCTTACACTTATTAACCCCTATTTTGCTGCCCCCGCTATCGCTGATACCTGCATATATTTTTTTAACCCCTAATCTGCCGCTCCGTAAACTGCCGCTACCTACATTATACCTATGTACCCCTAATCTGCTGCCCCTAACACCGCCGACCTCTATATTATATTTATTAACCCCTAATCTGCCCCCCACAACGTCGCTTCCACCTACCTACAATAATTAACCCCTAATCTGCCGACCAAACCACACCGCTACTATAATAAAGTTATTAACCCCTAATCCGCCTCACTCCCGCATCAATAACCCTATAATAAATAGTATTAACCCCTAATCTGCCCTCCCTAACATCGCCGACACCTAATTTCAAACATTAACCCCTAATCTGCTGACCGGAGCTCACCGCTATTCTAATACATTTTTTAACCCCTAAAGCTAAGTCTAACCCTAACCCTAACACCCCCCTAAGTTAAATATAATTTAAATCTAACGAAATAAATGAACTATTATTAAATAACTAATTCCTATTTAAAGCTAAATATTTACCTGTAAAATAAACCCTAATATAGCTACAATATAAATTATAATTATATTGTAGCTATTTTAGGATTAATATTTATTTTACAGGCAACTTTGTAATTATATTAACCAGGTACAATAGCTATTAAATAGTTAATAACTATTTAATAGTTACCTAGTTAAAATAATTACAAAATTACCTGGAAAATAAATCCTAACCTAAGTTACAATTAAACCTAACACTACACTATCAATAAATTAATTAAATAAAATACCTACAATTATCTACAATTAAACCTAACACTACACTATCAATAAATTAATTAAATACAATACCTACAAATAACTACAATTAAATAAACTAACTAAAGTACAAAAAATAAAAAAGAACTAAGTTACAAAAAATAAAAAAATATTTACAAACATTAGAAAAATATTACAACAATTTTAAACTAATTACACCTACTCTAAGCCCCCTAATAAAATAACAAAGATCCCAAACATAAAAAAATGCCCTACCCTATTCTAAATTAAAAAAGTTCAAAGCTCTTTTACCTTACCAGCCCTTAAAAGGACCATTTGTGGGGCATGCCCCAAATAATTCAGCTCTTTTGCCTGTTAAAAAAAACCATACAATACCCCCCCACAACATTACAACCCACCACCCACATACCCCTAATCTAACCCAAACCCCCCTTAAATAAACCTAACACTAAGCCCCTGAAGATCTCCCTACCTTGTCTTCACCTCACCGGCTTCACCGATTGGTCCAGAAGAGGGTCCGAAGTCTTGATCCAAGCGGCAGCTGAAGAACTCCATCATCGGGCTGAAGTCGGAAGTCCATCATCGGGATGAAGTCTTCTATCAAGCCGCATCTTCAATCTTCTTTCTTCCGGAGCGGAGCGGAGCCATCTTCTTCCCAGCCGACGCAGATCCAACCTCTTCAAGCGATGCCTACTCGCCGAATGACGGCTCCTTTAAATGACGTCATCCAAGATGGCGTCCCTTGAATTCCGATTGGCTGATAGGATTCTATCAGCCAATCGGAATTAAGGTAGGAAAATTCTGATTGGCTGATGGAATCAGCCAATCAGATTGAGCTCGCATTCTATTGGCTGATCGGAACAGCCAATAGAATGCGAGCTCAATCTGATTGGCTGATTGGATCAGCCAATCGGATTGAACTTGAATCTGATTGGCTGATTCCATCAGCCAATCAGAATATTCCTACCTTAATTTCGATTGGCTGATAGAATCCTATCAGCCAATCGGAATTCGAGGGACGCCATCTTGGATGACGTCATTTAAAGGAACCATCATTCGGCGAGTAGGCGTCGCTTGAAGAGGTTGGATCCGCGTCGGCTGTGAAGAAGATGGCTCCGCTCTGCTCCGGAAGAAAGAAGATTGAATATGCGGCTTGATAGAAGACTTCATGATGGACTTCCGACTTCAGCCCGATGATGGAGTTCTTCAGCCGCCGCTTGGATCAAGACTTCGGACCCTCTTCTGGACCGATCGGTGAACCCGGTGAGGTGAAAACAAGGTAGGGAGATCTTCAGGGGCTTAGTGTTAGGTTTATTTAAGGGGGGTTTGGGTTAGATTAGGGGTATGTGGGTGGTGGGTTGTAATGTTGGGGGGGGGTATTGTATGTTTTTTTTTTACAGGCAAAAGAGCTGAATTCTTTGGGGCATGCCCCGCAAAGGGCCCTTTTCAGGGCTGGCAAGGTAAAAGAGCTTTGAACTCTTTTAATTTAGAATAGGGTAGGGCATTTTTTTATTTTGGGGGTCTTTGTTATTTTATTAGGGGGCTTAGAGTAGATGTAATTAGTTTAAAATTGTTGTAATATTTTTTCTAATGTTTGTAAATATTTTTGTATTTTTTGTAACTTAGTTCTTTTTTATTTTTTGTACTTTAGTTAGTTTATTTAATTGTATTTATTTGTAGGTATTGTATTTAATTAATTTATTGATAGTGTAGTGTTAGGTTTAATTGTAGATAATTGTAGGTATTGTATTTAATTAATTTATTAATAGTGTAGTGTTAGGTTTAATTGTAGATAATTGTAGGTATTGTATTTAATTAATTTATTGATAGTGTAGTATTAGGTTTAATTGTAACTTAGGTTAGGATTTATTTTACAGGTAATTTTGTAATTATTTTAACTAGGTAACTATTAAATAGTTATTTACTATCTAATAGCTATTGTACCTGATTAATATAATTACAAAGTTGCCTGTAAAATAAATATTAATCCTAAAATAGCTACAATATAATTATAATTTATATTGTAGCTATATTGGGGTTTATTTTACAGGTAAGTATTTAGCTTTAAATAGGAATAATTTATTTAATAAGAGTTAATTTATTTAGTTAGATTTAAATTATATTTAATTTAGGGGGGTGTTAGGGTTAGGGTTAGATTTAGCTTTAGGGGTTAAAAAATTTATTAGAATAGCGGTGAGCTCCGGTCGGCAGATTAGGGGTTAATGTTTGAAGTTAGGTGTCGGCGATGTTAGGGAGGGCAGATTAGGGGTTAATACTATTTATTATAGGGTTATTGAGGCGGGAGTGAGGCGGATTAGGGTTAATAACTTTATTATAGTAGCGGTGCGGTCCGCTCGGCAGATTAGGGGTTAATAAGTGTATCTCTGATGAAGCGCATGTGCCCATGCGCGAAACGCGTAAGATAGGAGCTTACCTTGTGTCTGATGATAAGCCTGCTCCTGAATAAAACTCCTTTTCATCTACCTCAAGTCTCAGCATTCCTTTTTCCTCATTCGTTAATAAGTGTAGGTAGGTGGCGGCGACAATGGGGGGGGGCAGATTAGGGGTTAATAAATATAATATAGGGGTCGGCGGTATTAGGGGCAGCAGATTAGGGGTACATAGGGATAATTTAGCTGGTGGAGGTGTACGGAGCGGCAGATTAGGGGTTAAAAAATTTAATAGAGTGGCGACAATGTGGGGGGACCTCGGTTTAGTGGTACATAGGTATTTTATGGGTGTTAGTGTACTTTAGAGCACAGTAGTTAAGAGCTTTATAAACCGGCGTTAGCCCAGAAAGCTCTTAACTCCTGGTTTTTTTCTGCGGCTGGAGTTTTGTCGTTAGATTTCTAACGCTCACTTCAGCCACGTCTCTAATTACCGGCGTTAGAAAGATCCCATTGAAAAGATAGGATACGCAATTGACGTAAGGGGATCTGCGGTATGGAAAAGTTGCGGCTGCAAAGTGAGCGTTAGACCCTTTCCTGACTGACTCCAAATACCAGAGGGCGGTAAAAACCAGCCTCTAACGCTGGTTTTCACGGCTACCGCCCAACTCTAAATCTAGCCGTTAGATTGTAATCTAGTCTTAATTCAGTAATTGAGAGAAGTATGAGATGAACTGTTGTGGAACAGAAGGGAAGAAATCTGAATTGCAAAAATGAGATACATTAAAGGGGATTAATTTTTTTTTTATATGTATAGCATATGTAAGCAATTAAACAATGGATTCCTAAGCAGTCTTCTAGTTAAACACATTCAAGTTCGGATGGAAATAAAGTTCCTGGTATCCTTTGCAGTGAAAAGTATAAATGCACATATGCTCTGACCTATAACAATGCTGTGTAGAATGTTGAAGGCTAAGGAAATATAAAATATCATAAATGTTAACGAGATATATAAATAATTTATAATTAATTAAAGAGTAAAGAAAATGAAGTACATTAAAATCGTTTTGTAGAAAAATGCTCCCATGTTTTTACATGTATAACTTCAGAGTGTATGCCATCTTGTGGTCTTAAAAAGAATGACTGTAAAGTGCAAAGAACAAATTGTTTATGTTTATATTTTTCTTCAATGCATTTTTATTGACATAAAGGACCCGATTAAGAGTGGAGCATTAACAGTTATGCGCAAGAGAAAAAAAGATTATCGTGGGTGTTTGTGTGCGTCGGGTTTATCGCTCTTATTACAAGTTGAAAGTAAACGCGATCGCTTGAGCGCAATTTAAGTTAACGCTTGTCAGTATAGAGCTTCCTCAGAACTCAAATTAACTGTTTTGCAAAACAACGTGTCACAAAACACATCAAAAATACGTTACAAAGTACTGTTATTCATAACACTATTTTATAAAAAAACTAATAAGATATAAGCACCTCATAGATAGAGGTCTCAGGTACTAGGGAAAAAAAGGCATGCAAAGGGCTTTGACATTGCGATACATACATACACATGTCTAAATATGTTTATGTATGTATATTTATTTATATATTTATATGTGTATGTGTCTGTTGGAGCTCTACAATAACCGATAATAATAATATAGAAGTGCATTAGAAATACATAGAACATATTGACTATGTGAAGAGCATTAGAATGTGAAATGTTCATATTTTTATGTTGGTTTAGAGCACTGGAGAATATGCGACCGGGTTTGCACGTGAGAAGGGTGTTTTTTGCACCATTGACTTCTATAAGGAAATATGTTAACACGATTGTATAGTAAAATGTTACAATTTGTATGTAAACTGTCTACATCTATATATATCTATACCTATACATAACTATATAGATATATATGTACAGATATATATTTTACCAACAAAAAAATCACACACACACACACATATATATATATATATATATATATATATATATATATATATATATTTCTTAATAAATAGAACATATTCTGCTATATGAAAAACATTGGAATGTGAAATATTCATATTTTTATGTTGGCTTAGCACACGAGAATATGCTATCGGGTTTGCACGCGAGTAGGTTTTTTTCCACTTACTTCTAGCGGACTTAGAGCGCAAGCGGGAGTGTTAACTACTGTTCTACTTGTAATCTGGCCCAAAGTGTGTATTTTTTATAATATCACAATTTGAAACATTGTAAAATATTTTTTAAAAATGTATGATATACTGTATGTTTTTTTTGCACGCTAATTTGCAAAATTAATAGTATTTTCCATGATCTTCTCACTTAGGCCCTGGTATTCAAAACTATCGATATATATATATATATATATATATATATATATATACACACACAAACACATATATACACACACAAACACATATATACACTCACCGGCCACTTTATTAGGCACACCTGTTCAATTGCTTGGTAACACAAATTGCTTCTCAAATCATTTAGGCATCTAGGCCACTTGCTGAAGTTCAAACCGAGCCTCAGAATGGGGAAGAAAGGGGATTTAAAAGACTTTGAATGTGGCATGGTTGTTGGTGCCAGACGGGCTGGTCTGAGTATTTAAAAAACTGCAGATCTACTGGGATTTTCACGCAAAACCATCTCTAGGGTTTACAGAGAATGGTCCAAAAAAGAGAAAATATCCAGTGAGCGGCAGTTGTGTGGACGACACAGGGGCGGACTGAGATCAACCAGGGAACCCAGGCAAAAGTGTGGCAGGGCCTCCCACCTCCTCTTTGCTCTACCAACCTACCTCCTCTGCGCCTCCTCTACCCTATTGCCCCTCCCTTCATCAATGCCCCTCCCACCTCATATACTCCTCCCCCACCATGTTTTTAATTGCCATATAAAAATGCAATTTTTTCCTTTACTATTTTTTAATAAGAACTAAATATTGCCAATTATCAAGTGACACAGACACATTGTCATACCCACTCATATTCACACACAGACACACTGACATACCCACACTGTTTTACACCCAAACACACTGCGATACCCATGCTGATTCACACAGAGACACACTGCCATAACCACACTAATTGACACACAGACACACTGCTAAACCCACTCGGATTCACACACAGACACACTGCCAAACCCATGCTGATTCACACACAGACACACTGCCAAATCCATGCTGATTCACACACAGACACACAGCTAAACCCACTCTGATTCACACACAGACACACTGCCAAACCCACGCTGATTCACACACAGACACACTGCCAAACCCATGCTGATTCACACACAGACACACTGCCATACCCATGCTGATTCACACACACAGACACACTGCCATACCCACACTGTTTCACACCCAGACACAATGCCATACCCTCCCTGATTCACACACAAACACACTGCCAAACCCACGCTGAATCACACACAATCACACTGCCATATCCAAACTGATTCACACACAGACACACTGCCAAACCCACAATGATTCACACACAGATACACTGCCATACCCACACTGATTCAAACACAGACACACTGCCATACCCACACTGATTCAGACACAGACACACTGCCATACCCACGCTGATTCACACACAGACACACTGCCAAACCCACACTGATTCACACACAGAAACACTGCCAAACCCACAGTGATTCACATACAGACACACTGCCAAACCCACACTGATTCACACACAGACACACTGCCGTACCCACACTGATTCACACACAGACACACTGCGATACCCACACTGATTCACACACAGACACACTGCCATACCCACGCAGATTCACACACAGACACACTGCCATACCCACACTGATTGACACACAGACACACTGCTAAACCCACTCGGATTCACACACAGACACACGGCACAACCCATGCTGATTCATACACAGACACACTGCCAAATCCATGCTGATTCACACACAGACACACAGCTAAACCCACTCTGATTCACACACAGACACACTGCCAAACCCACGCTGATTCACACACAGACACAATCACACTGCCAAACCCATGCTGATTCACACACAGACACACTGCTAAACCCACTCTGATTCACACACAGACACACTGCCCAACCTACGCTGATTCACACACAGACACACTGCCAAACCCATGCTGATTCACACCCAGACACACTGCCATACCTACACTTATTCACACACAGACACACTGCCATACCCATGCTGATTCACACACAGACACACTGCCATACCCACACTGATTGACACACAGACACACTGCTAAACTCACTCGGATTCACACACAGACACACTGCCAAACCCATGCTGATTCACACACAGACACACTGCCAAATCCATGCTGATTCACACACAGACACACAGCTAAACCCACTCTGATTCACACACAGACACACTGCCATACCCACACTGATTCACACAAAGATACACTGCCAACCCCATGCTGATTCACACACAGACACACTGCTAAACCCACTCTGATTCACACACAGACACACTTCCCAACCTACGCTGATTCACACACAGACACACTGCCATACCTACACATATTCACACACAGACACACTGCCATACCCATGCTGATTCACACACAGACACACTGCCATACCCACACTGTTTCACACCCAGACACAATGCCATACCCACTCTGATTCACACACAAACACACTGCCAAACCCACGCTGAATCAAACACAAGCACACTGCCATATCCACACTGATTCACACACAGATACACTTCCATACCCACACTGATTCAAACACAGACACACTGCCATACCCACACTGATTCAATCACAGACACACTGCCATATCCACACTGATTCAAACACAGACACACTGCCATACCCACGCTGATTCAGACACAGACACACTGCCAAACCCACACTGATTCACACACAGAAACACTGCCAAACCCACAGTGATTCACATACAGACACACTGCCAAACCCACACTAATTCACACACAGACATACTGCCATACCCACACTGATTCACACACAGACACACTGCGATACCCACACTGATTCACACACAGACACACTGCCATACCCACGGTGATTTACACACAGACACCCTGCCATACCCACACTGATTGACACACAGACACACTGCTAAACCCACTCGGATTCACACACAGACACACTGCCAAACCCATGCTGATTCACTCACAGACACACTGCCAAATCCATGCTGATTCACACACAGACACACAGCTAAACCCACTCTGATTCACACACAGACACACTGCCAAACCCACGCTGATTCACACATAGACACACTCACACTGCCAAACCCATGCTGATTCACACACAGACACACTGCTAAACCCACTCTGATTCACACACAGACACACTGCCCAACCTACGCTGATTCACACACAGACACACTGCCAAACCCATGCTGATTCACACCCAGACACACTGCCATACCTACACTTATTCACACACAGACACACTGCCATACCCATGCTGATTCACACACAGACACACTGCCATACCCACACTGTTTCACACCCAGACACACTGCCATACCCACCCTGATTCATACACAAACACACTGCCAAACTCACGCTGAATCACACACAAGCACACTGCCATACCCATGCTGATTCACACACAGACACACTGCCATACCCACACTGATTGACACACAGACACATTGCTAAACCCACTCGGATTCACACACAGACACACCGCCAAACCCATGCTGATTCGCACACAGACACACTGCCAAATCCATGCTGATTCACACACAGACACACAGCTAAACCCACTCGGATTCACACACAGACACACTGCCAAACCCATGCTGATTCACACACAGACACACTGCTAAACCCACTCTGATTCACACACAGACACACTGCCCAACCTGCGCTGATTCACACACAGACACACTGCCATACTTACTTATTCACGCACAGACACGCTGCCATACCCACACTGTTTCACACCCAGACACAATGCAATACCCACCCTGATTCACACACAAACACACTGCCAAACCCACGCTGAATCACACACAAGCACACTGCCATATCCACACTGATTCACACACAGACACACTGCCAAACCCTCAATGATTCACACACAGATACACTGCCATACCCACACTGATTCAAACACAGACACACTGCCATACCCACACTGATTCAATCACAGACACACTGCCATACCCACACTGATTCAGACACAGACACACTGCCATACCCACGCTGATTCAGACACAGACACACTGCCAAACCCACACTGATTCACACACAGAAACACTGCCAAACCCACAGTGATTCACATACAGACACACTGCCAAACCCACACTGATTCACACACAGACCCACTGCCATACCCACACTGATTCACACACAGACACACTGCGATACCCACACTGATTCACACACAGACACACTGCCATACCCACGCTGATTCACACACAGGCACACTGCCATACCCACACTGATTGACACACAGACACACTGCTAAACCCACTCGGATTCACACACAGACACACTGCACAACCCATGCTGATTCACACACAGACACACTGCCATACCCACACTGATTGACACACAGACAGAAGGGAAGAAATCTGAATTGCAAAAATGAGATACATTAAAGGGGATTAATTTTTTTTTTATATGTATAGCATATGTAAGCAATTAAACAATGGATTCCTAAGCAGTCTTCTAGTTAAACACATTCAAGTTCGGATGGAAATAAAAGTTCCTGGTATCCTTTGCAGTGAAAAGTATAAATGCACATATGCTCTGACCTATAACAATGCTGTGTAGAATGTTGAAGGCTAAGGAAATATAAAATATCATAAATGTTAACGAGATATATAAATAATTTATAATTAATTAAAGAGTAAAGAAAATGAAGTACATTAAAACCTACGCTGATTCACACACAGACACACTGCCATACCTACACATATTCACACACAGACACACTGCCATACCCATGCTGATTCACACACAGACACACTGCCATACCCACACTGTTTCACACCCAGACACAATGCCATACCCACTCTGATTCACACACAAACACACTGCCAAACCCACGCTGAATCAAACACAAGCACACTGCCATATCCACACTGATTCACACACAGATACACTTCCATACCCACACTGATTCAAACACAGACACACTGCCATACCCACACTGATTCAATCACAGACACACTGCCATATCCACACTGATTCAAACACAGACACACTGCCATACCCACGCTGATTCACACACAAACACACTGCCAAACCCACGCTGAATCAAACACAAGCACACTGCCATATCCACACTGATTCACACACAGATACACTTCCATACCCACACTGATTCAAACACAGACACACTGCCATACCCACACTGATTCAATCACAGACACACTGCCATATCCACACTGATTCAAACACAGACACACTGCCATACCCACGCTGATTCAGACACAGACACACTGCCAAACCCACACTGATTCACACACAGAAACACTGCCAAACCCACAGTGATTCACATACAGACACACTGCCAAACCCACACTAATTCACACACAGACATACTGCCATACCCACACTGATTCACACACAGACACACTGCGATACCCACACTGATTCACACACAGACACACTGCCATACCCACGGTGATTTACACACAGACACCCTGCCATACCCACACTGATTGACACACAGACACACTGCTAAACCCACTCGGATTCACACACAGACACACTGCCAAACCCATGCTGATTCACTCACAGACACACTGCCAAATCCATGCTGATTCACACACAGACACACAGCTAAACCCACTCTGATTCACACACAGACACACTGCCAAACCCACGCTGATTCACACATAGACACACTCACACTGCCAAACCCATGCTGATTCACACACAGACACACTGCTAAACCCACTCTGATTCACACACAGACACACTGCCCAACCTACGCTGATTCACACACAGACACACTGCCAAACCCATGCTGATTCACACCCAGACACACTGCCATACCTACACTTATTCACACACAGACACACTGCCATACCCATGCTGATTCACACACAGACACACTGCCATACCCACACTGTTTCACACCCAGACACACTGCCATACCCACCCTGATTCATACACAAACACACTGCCAAACTCACGCTGAATCACACACAAGCACACTGCCATACCCATGCTGATTCACACACAGACACACTGCCATACCCACACTGATTGACACACAGACACATTGCTAAACCCACTCGGATTCACACACAGACACACCGCCAAACCCATGCTGATTCGCACACAGACACACTGCCAAATCCATGCTGATTCACACACAGACACACAGCTAAACCCACTCGGATTCACACACAGACACACTGCCAAACCCATGCTTATTCACACACAGACACACTGCTAAACCCACTCTGATTCACACACAGACACACTGCCCAACCTGCGCTGATTCACACACAGACACACTGCCATACTTACTTATTCACGCACAGACACGCTGCCATACCCACACTGTTTCACACCCAGACACAATGCAATACCCACCCTGATTCACACACAAACACACTGCCAAACCCACGCTGAATCACACACAAGCACACTGCCATATCCACACTGATTCACACACAGACACACTGCCAAACCCTCAATGATTCACACACAGATACACTGCCATACCCACACTGATTCAAACACAGACACACTGCCATACCCACACTGATTCAATCACAGACACACTGCCATACCCACACTGATTCAGACACAGACACACTGCCATACCCACGCTGATTCAGACACAGACACACTGCCAAACCCACACTGATTCACACACAGAAACACTGCCAAACCCACAGTGATTCACATACAGACACACTGCCAAACCCACACTGATTCACACACAGACCCACTGCCATACCCACACTGATTCACACACAGACACACTGCGATACCCACACTGATTCACACACAGACACACTGCCATACCCACGCTGATTCACACACAGGCACACTGCCATACCCACACTGATTCACACACAGACACACTGCTAAACCCACTCGGATTCACACACAGACACACTGCACAACCCATGCTGATTCACACACAGACACACTGCCATACCCACACTGATTGACACACAGACACACTGCTAAACCCACTCGGATTCACACACAGACACACTGCACAACCCATGCTGATTCACACACAGACACACTGCCAAATCCATGCTGATTCACACACAGACACACAGCTAAACCCACTCTGATTCACACACAGACACACTGCCAAACCCACGCTGATTCACAAACAGACACAATCACACTGCCAAACCCATGCTGATTCACACACAGACATACTGCTAAACCCACTCTGATTCACACACAGACACACTGCCCAACCTACGCTGATTCACACACAGACACACTGCCAAACCCATGCTGATTCACACCCAGACACACTGCCATATCTACACTTATTCACACACAGATACACTGCCTTACCCATGCTGATTCACACACAGACACACTGCCATGCCCACACTGTTTCACACCCAGACACACTGCCATAACCACCCTGATTCACACACAAACACAGTGCCAAACCCACGCTGAATCACACACAAGCACACTGCCATATCCACACTGATTCACACACAGACACACTGCCAAACCCACAATGATTCACAAACAGATACACTGCCATACCCACACTGATTCAAACACAGACACACTGCCATACCCTCACTGATTCAATCACAGACACACTGCCATACCCACACTGATTCAGACACAGACACACTGCCAAACCCACACTGATTCACACACAGAAACACTGCCAAACCCACACTGAATCAAACACAGACACACTGCCAAACCCACAGTGATTCACATACAGACACTCTGCCAAACCCACACTGATTCACACACAGACACACTGCCATACCCACACTGATTCACACACAGACACACTGCGATACCCACACTGATTCACACACAGACACGCTGATTCACACACAGACACACTGCCAAACCCACGCTGATTCACACACAGACACACTGCCAAACCCACGCTGATTCACACACAGACACAATGCCATACCCACAATGATTCACACCCAGACACACTGCCATACCCACGCTGATTCACACACAGACACACTGCCTAACCCACACTGAATCACACACAAGCACACTGCCATATCCACACTGATTCACACACAGACACACTGCCAAACCCACACTGATTCACACACAGACACACTGCCATACCCACACTGATTCACACACAGATACACTGCCATACCCACACTGATTCAATCACAGACACACTGCCATACCCACACCGATTCAGACACAGACACACTGCCATACCCACACTGATTCAGACACAGACACACTGCCAAACCCACACTGAGTCACACACAGACACACTGCCATACCCACACTGATTTACACACTGCCATACCCACACTGATTCACACACAGATACACTGCCATACTCACACTGATTCACACACAGACATACTGCCATACCCATGCTGATTCAAACACAGACACACTGCCATACCCATGCTGATTCAAACACTGACACACTGCCAAACCCATGCTGATTCACATACAGAAAACACTGCCAAACCCACACTGATTCAAACACAGACACACTGCCATACCCATGATGATTCAAACACTGACACACTGCCAAACCCATGCTGATTCACATACAGAAAACACTGCCAAACCCACACTGATTCAAACACAGACACACTGCCAAACCCACGCTGGTTAACACATAGACAAAATGCCAAACCCACAATGATTCACACACAGACACACTGCCATACCCACACTGATTCACACACAGACACACTGCCATACTCACACTGATTCACACACAGACACACTGCCATACCCACACTGATTCACACACAGACACACTGCCATACTAACACTGATTCACACACAGATACACTGTCATGCCCACACTGATTCACACACAGACACACTGCCAAACCCACGCTGATTCACACAGAAACACACTGCCATACCCATGCTGATTCACACACCCAGCCTGATACCAGCAGTAATCATATGGATACTATTTTCTTTGTGTGCTGAGAAGCAGTTTGAATATGGTTACTCACTAATACTGCAGTATTACAGGCATGTCAAACATGACATAGCAATGCACACACCTTATGCATTGTGGTTATGCGCTGCATTTCATAGTAGTAACTTTTCCTAAATGCCTCATATTTAATATTTAACAAAAATGTATTATAGTGATGCTTATAAAGCCAACATATTACACATAAAGCATCCAGTAAATATTTAGATTTATTTTCAAGTTTACTGGGCAAGTTTATAAAAAAGATCAAAATTGGTCATCTCTAAATACCTAGACTTCCTGGGGTTCCTTAAGGGTAGTGTTAGACTTGTTTATCAGATAATAATGTGTATAGCAAGCTAAAACATAGAGCCTTCTACTGAAATCAGGAGGTTGCCACATACAGGGAGTGCAGAATTATTAGGCAAATGAGTATTTTGACCACATCATCCTCTTTATGCATGTTGTCTTACTCCAAGCTGTATAGGCTCGAAAGCCTACTACCAATTAAGCATATTAGGTGATGTGCATCTCTGTAATGAGAAGGGGTGTGGTCTAATGACATCAACACCCTATATCAGGTGTGCATAATTATTAGGCAACTTCCTTTCCTTTGGCAAAATTGGTCAAAAGAAGGACTTGACAGGCTCAGAAAAGTAAAAAATAGTGAGATATCTTGCAGAGGGATGCAGCACTCTTAAAATTGCAAAGCTTCTGAAGCGTGATCATCGAACAATCAAGCGTTTCATTCAAAATAGTCAACAGGGTCGCAAGAAGCGTGTGGAAAAACCAAGGCGCAAAATAACTGCCCATGAACTGAGAAAAGTCAAGCGTGCAGCTGCCAAGATGCCACTTGCCACCAGTTTGGCCATATTTCAGAGCTGCAACATCACTGGAGTGCCCAAAAGCACAAGGTGTGCAATACTCAGGGACATGGCCAAGGTAAGAAAGGCTGAAAGACGACCAACACTGAACAAGACACACAAGCTGAAACGTCAAGACTGGGCCAAGAAATATCTCAAGACTGATTTTTCTAAGGTTTTATGGACTGATGAAATGAGTGAGTCTTGATGGGCCAGATGGATGGGCCCATGGCTGGATTGGTAAAGGGCAGAGAGCTCCAGTCTGACTCAGACGCCAGCAAGGTGGAGGTGGAGTACTGGTTTGGGCTGGTATCATCAAAGATGAGCTTGTGGGGCCTTTTCGGGTTGAGGATGGAGTCAAGCTCAACTCCCAGTCCTACTGCCAGTTTCTGGAAGACACCTTCTTCAAGCAGTGGTACAGGAAAAAGTCTGCATCCTTCAAGAAAAACATGATTTTCATGCAGGACAATGCTCCATCACACGCGTCCAAGTACTCCACAGCGTGGCTGGCAAGAAAGGGTATAAAAGAAGAAAATCTGATGACATGGCCTCCTTGTTCACCTGATCTGAACCCCATTGAGAACCTGTGGTCCATCATCAAATGTGAGATTTACAAGGAGGGAAAGCAGTACACCTCTCTGAACAGTGTCTGGGAGGCTGTGGTTGCTGCTGCACGCAATGTTGATGGTGAACAGATCAAAACACTGACATAATCCATGGATGGCAGGCTTTTGAGTGTCCTTGCAAAGAAAGGTGGCTATATTGGTCACTGATTTGTTTTTGTTTTGTTTTTGAATGTCAGAAATGTATATTTGTGAATGTTGAGATGTTATATTGGTTTCACTGGTAAAAATAAATAATTGAAATGGGTATATATTTGTTTTTTGTTAAGTTGCCTAATAATAATGCACAGTAATAGTCACCTGCACACACAGATATCCCCCTAAAATAGCTATAACTAAAAACAAACTAAAAACTACTTCCAAAACTATTCAGCTTTGATATTAATGAGTTTTTTTGGTTCATTGAGAACATGGTTGTTGTTCAATAATAAAATTAATCCTCAAAAATACAACTTGCCTAATAATTCTGCACTCCCTGTATATAAATAAAACAAGCAAGGTTTATGAATTACAGCTAGACCCTTATATGCCTCACAATAAGGGTTTAGCTGGAATTTGTATAATAAGCAACTAAACAAAACATATTATTATCCATTTACTTTCCCCCTTGCCTCCTTCTCACCTCTGTCCCAGCAGCTCCATCCTCACCTCTGTCTAAGCAGCTCCCTCCTCACCTCTGTTCCTGCAGCTCCCTCCTCACCTCTGTCCCAGCTGCTCCCTGCTCATCTCAGTCCCTGCAGCTCCCTTCTCACCTCTGTCCAAGCAGCTCCCTCCTCATCTCTGTCCCTGCAGCTCCCTTCTCACCTCTGTCCCAGCAGCTCCCTCCTCACCTCTGTCCAAGCAGCTCCCTCCTCATCTCTGTCCCTGCAGCTCCCTTCTCACCTCTGTCCCAGCAGCTCCCTACTCACCTCTGTCCAAGCAGCTCCCTCCTCATCTCTGTCCCTGCAGCTCCCTTCTCACCTCTGTCCCAGCAGCTCCATCCTCACCTCTGTCCAAGCAGCTCCCTCCTCATCTCTGTCCCTGCAGCTCCCTTCTCACCTCTGTCCCAGCAGCTCCATCCTCACCTCTGTCCAAGCAGCTCCCTCCTCATCTCTGTCCCTGCAGCTCCCTTCTCACCTCTGTCCCAGCAGCTCCCTCCTCACCTCTGTCCAAGCAGCTCCCTCCTCATCTCTGTCCCTGCAGCTCCCTTCTCACCTCTGTCCCAGCAGGTCCCTCCTCACCTCTGTCCAAGCAGCCCCCTCCTCATCTCTGTCCCTGCAGCTCCCTTCTCACCTCTGTCCCAGCAGCTCCCTCCTCACCTCTGTCCAAGCAGCTCCCTCCTCATCTCTGTCCCTGCAGCTCCCTTCTCACTTCTGTCCCAGCAGCTCCCTCCTCACCTCTGTCCAAGCAGCTCCCTCCTCATCTCTGTCCCTGCAGCTCCCTTCTCACCTCTGTCACAGCAGATCCCTCCTCACCTCTGTCCCAGCTGCTCCCTCCTCACCTCTGTCCTAGCAGCTCCCTCCTCACCTCTTTCCCAGCAGCTCCCTTGTTGCCTCTGTCCCAGCAGCTCCCTCCTCAAGTCTCTCTCTTAGTTGCTCCCTCCAACTCCAGCAGTTTCCTGTTCCTGTCTTAATCAGAGAGCTTTGTAGGCGGTCACATGACCTCCCACAGTTTGCTTTTTTGGGCCGGTGTCACAGGAGATTTTCACCTTCGGACCTGCATGGGGGAGGCGTTGCTGTGTCATGGGGGATTAAATGAGGCCCGCCCCCCCCTTCGCAGCACCTGCACTACCATCAAGGCACCTGCCACCCCCTTCGCGGCTGCCTCACCCCCCTGAAAAGTTCCAGCCAAAAAAAATAATTCTAAAATAATAATAAAAAAATCCTTAGTGCTGCATGATGCGGCTGCCTGCAGTGGTGGTGGGCCCTCTAAGATGCTGGGCCCTCAGACAAGGGTCAATTTTCCCGACTTGTCAGTCCGTCCTGGTAGCTCAAATAACCAATCGTTACAACCAAGGTATGCAGAATACCATCTCTGAATGCACAACACGTCAAACCTTGAAGCAGATGGGCTACAGAAGAAAGAGACCACACCTGGTGCCACTACGGTCAGCTAAAAACAGGAAGCTAAGGCAACAATTCGCACAGGCTCACCAAAATTTGACAATAGAAGATTGGAAAAATGTTGCCTGGTCTGATGAGTCTCGATTTCAGCTGCGACATTCAGATGGTAGGGTCAGAATTTGGCGTAAACAACAGGAAAGCATGGATCCATCTTGCCTTGAATCAACAGTTCAGGGCTGGTGGGTAGCGGTGTAATGGTGTGGGGGATATTTTCTTGGCACACTTTGGGCCTCTTACTACCAATTGAGCAATGTTTAAATGCCACTGCCTACCTGAGTGACCGGTGAGTGTACGTATACAGTATATATATATATATATATATATATATATATATATATTATTTTTTCTTATTTTTTGGAGCCCTTTCTAGACCCATTTCTTAAACATTGTGTTTCAATGTGTTTTTACTGTAAATATTTTACAATCCAATGTTCCTGATTTAGAATTTTTTTTTTTTTAATTTTAAATAGATATTTTTATGTATTTCTGTATATATCTATGCCTGTATATATTCATATAGATATATAGGTATAGATATACACTTTACAAGAAAATAATGGTGTATATATATATATATGTATATATATATATATATATATATATATATATATATATAGATTTAAATTTAAAAATGCTCTTCTATCTGAAGAACATTGGGATGTAAAATATGTATCATTACCTTTGGGTTTAGTTCTGTAGGTCTTATGTGGTGTAGGGTTAGTGCACAAGCGATACGTTTTTTTTTGTTTTTTTTGAAAGGGAGCTCCCTTGAAATCTATTGCAAGAAGACTTGAATGAATGCGGTTGCAATATCCCAAGTTCAGCTATTAGTGTGTATTGGGTTTTGCTTGCGTGCGAACAGTTTACTTTCAACTTGTAATACGAGCGTTAATGTTAAAAGTTTACTTTTAACTGTGTTTGTGCGCAAACGAAAAAATTATTTAGCGTGCCACTTTTAATCTATAGAAAAAGAAGGATGGGGGGCATATCTATAAGACCTATCTTATAAACAACATAGGTCAATCATCAAAAATAAAAGTCAATCATAGGCGTCTCTGTATGTTAATTACTTGATAGTACATATTCCAATCCAAATAACCAGTGTGGATAACAATGTTTCCGGTATGTGCAACTGTTACTGTACGAAAGTTCAAGGTAATATAATTATATTTCTCACCTCAAGACCAATCCAGGCTGGCCCCATTATCCATTTTCGGTGCGGCTGCTTCAGGTGGAACCGCCGACTTAAGAGACAGTAACGTGTGACCGCTCCAACGCTTCCACAGCATGGACGCTTAGCAGGTTCGTACACCACTAGATCAAGCCGCACGCTTACCCTCTGGTTCCAAGGAAGGGGAGAGAGGTGACGTCAGTGATGACGGGTCGGCATACCGGTATCCAATGTGAGAGGTAGGATGGAGGTTTGTCACTGAGCCCACGGCAGGATTGGATAGCAGTCCACAATCCCACAAAGAAATGCAAGTAAGAAACTTTTCAGGACGCCAGTAAATCAGCACAACACAGCAATGGTCTGTCCTAGCTGGTGATAATAACAATGAAGCAAGAGGTCCGGACAGTCAGTGTTATAAAAACAGAAGTTTATTTATTCAAAAGTGAATAAAAAAAAAAAAAAATATATATATATATATATATATATATATATATACAGGAACAAGCAGGTAAAGACAGAGTAGGTATATCACCTAAACAGGCTTACGTGTTTCGGCGTTTGCCGTAGTCATAGCTCTTAGGTCTGTAGGTCTTATGTGGTGTCGGTTAGTGAACGAGCAATACGTTTTTTTTTTTTTTAAGGGAGCTCCCTTGAAATCTATTGCAAGAAGACTTGAATGAATGTGGTTGCAATATCCCAAGTTCAGCTATTAGTGTGTATTGGGTTTTGCTTGCGTGCGAACAGTTTACTTTCAACTTGTAATACGAGCGTTAATTTTAAAAAGTTTACTTTTAACTGTGTTTGTGCGCAAACAAAAAAATCATTTAGCGTGCCACTTTTAATCTAGCCCAAAGTAGGTAGAATGCAGGTCAAATAAAAACAATGAAATATCCTCTATGGTTCATAAGCAAACATTATACAATTTGTGAATGTAGAAATGATATATTGTAATTTTCATATTTTCTCCAAAACTTACTATTGGAACATTTTTTTAAAATGAACCACTGTCTACTGCAATCATCTCTAATACTGGTTATATTTTCTTTCCAACAATGACTCCCACCATCTTTTCAGTTCCAATTACATCAATTATTCTTACTTTTAAGGAACTGAGTAATACTTCACTTCTGCTTTAATTTTCAAATATCGACTGGCTCATCTGCTGAACTACAGATGCATAATGTGAGTCATTACTAACAAATGCAACATATATTTAATTGCATACTTTAATTTAATTATATATATCCTTAGATGAATAGCAGAATATGCAGTAATTCTTGGACAAATCTGAAGAGTATTCAGAGGGAAGTTCAAATATCAGCACCAATAAATCCGTCAGCCCATACAACAGAACAAGGGAAAAAGACAAACTCATAAGTCAAGTTCCAGAAGTCCTTTATCAGATAATCAGTTCTTATGCAGTAAAGCAGATAATGGTCAAGCAAATAAAGGACCCCTGTGACCTGCCAAGGTCAGTAAAGGGAGAGAAGGCCAGCAACAATATAAGTTCTTCATAGAAAATAACCAAGCACTGAATGAGACACAGAGATGACCTTTTAACCCCTCCCATTCAGCCATTGTACCAAAGGTGAGCAGAGGTCACTTTCAAAAAGGAAAAGTATAAATAGAGCACATAACAGACAAGTCCAGGATAATGCAGAAGACACAGCGCATCATCACTGCCAGCTAAAGGCTTTATAGTGTGGCACTGACTCCTCACAGCAGCAGCCCTCCGGTATAACGTTCCTCTTAGTGCGCTCCAGGGTCTGACCCCAGATAAGTGCAGTACACCTCAGGGCCTGACAATCATTATCATTTTTAGGTAGTATGGTTTGATAAAAGAGAGCACATAAACTGAGCAATTGCAAAGGTTTGTGATATTAAGGGCTCCATGTACTAAGCAGTCAATTCATCCGTCATTGTAGACGCGGATAAACTCGCCGTTACTCGCCGCGGGCAAAATGGTGTCCGCTGTCGCTATGTACTAATATTCCCCCAATAAATAGACAAGTCTAGCCCGCCGTGAGCAGTTGCGGATTGTTGATAAATTTGACGCCTCGCTCGCCGCGACTAAGCTGATGTACTTAACTTTCAGTTGAATTGTCTGGCCAATTATTAACACGTGACATGCAAGGTGTCACGAACATCATAGTAGTCGCGGGAATAGAATTTTGCTCCTATAAAAGTTCAACTTATCTAAACAACTTTATTATTGTTCAAAATTTTTTGAAGAGTGATAACAGAGCGTTATTTTTGTAATATTTATTTACAATTTGGATATGGCTTCATCTGGATCTGATAATATATAAATATTAATATAAAAATAATTATAAAGATTGACAACTATACAATACAAATTTAAATAGATTACTCTTTAATTACAGTCGACAAATTGGGCGCAATTTATGTACATGGAAATGAGAGACAAATTAGACGCCAGTTATGCTGTAAGTACAATGCTGATATTACTGCCTTTTATATATGTCTAGACTGGCGTCTAGATTGACTTTCCTATTGTTTTGTACCTTGCCCGCCACCTAAAAGGTGGCGAGGCAAAAATAACGAGGTGGGAGCGGAAATTGTAGCGAGCGGACAAATAGATTTTTTAGTACATTCGTTTTTGGCGAGTTGGTGGTCAAATGTGTCTAATTACAGTGAAAAATGGAGCGGTAGCGAGGTTTGGCGGATAAGTACGCTCGCAATTTTAAAGATGCGAGTTTTAACATAATTGACGGCTTTGTACATATCAGTTTGCGAATTTTGACGCGAGATTTGTTGCGGGTAGCTCGCTGACTGCTTAGTACATGGAACCCTAAGAATCAGTCTCTGGTTGAGTTTGGTACATTGGCAGGACAATATATGCAGACTTTCACTGGTACAGAATTAACAGCACAGAAATTATGTTCAATAACCCAGCAGGTTTTTTAAAATGGTACATGGTGATCCCAATCCACCTGACTTCAAGTAACTGACTAAAATCAAAACTGATACATAGAGCCAAAGATTAATTGGCCAATGATCTACTTGTATCATAAAAACAAGATGGTCCTTGCCAGCAACAGTGACAAACCTTTTTGATGATAATACGATTCGTGAGAAATATTAAATTGTACTGAAAAAATATTATTATCAATTTGTAAATGTAAAAACATGAATAAGGCCTATCTACAAGGTATTGGCAGTTGTGAAATCAATACCAATTTAAATCTATCAGTAAATTGCATTAAAAATGTATTTTAATACAAGAGAAATGCCACTCCATCCAACATGGACTCAATCAACCCCATTAACCTTTACACTTTAAAAGTAAGCACTCACGATAGGAGGCATGTTGCATGTTGTACATGTTGTCAATATTTCTGATTGGCTATAGAGGTTATAGCGATATGATGTAAGGTAGGCTAATACATCATTTTAGATTAGCACAGTTGTTTTTTTGTTGTTTTTTTTGGTGAATCATTTCTAGTGTTTATTGATTGACAGCCATTATCAGTGATACAGTGTACTGTTGTAGGAAAGTCAAGATCAAATCTTGTGGCAGTTATTCATCTTAACTGTGTTTGAATTGGAAAGATTGTAATCACCACTTTGGTAAAAAAAATTGACAATCCCGTTTTCCATTATTGAAAAAAGAAAATCAGAAAGTTAAGAACTGACCCCAATCATAGAAGACTTGCTCAATATTAAAATTTCTACTTAACAATGAACTATAAAAAATATAAAAATTAAAATAACATTTACAAAAATGTTATATACTTTCTAATAAAATTTGTTATGTTCCCATCTTTCATCACTTTTTTTTTTTTTTTTTTTTTTTTTTGCTGTGTTACATACTGCAACCTTCTCCAACAATAAATGGGTTTAAAAACATACGGCTAGATTTAGAGTTCTGCGGCCAAAGGGGTGCGTTAGCTACGCATGCTTTTTTTCCCCCGCACCTTTTAAATACTGCTGGTATTTAGAGTTCACAGAAGGGCTGCGTTAGGCTCCAAAAAGGGAGCGTAGAGCATATTTACCGCCACTGCAACTCTAGATACCAGCGTTGCTTATGGACGCGGCCAGCTTCAAAAACGTGCTCGTGCACGATTCCCCCATAGGAAACAATGGGGCTGTTTGAGCTGAAAAAAAACCTAACACCTGCAAAAAAGCAGCGTTCAGCTCCTAACGCAGCCCCATTGTTTCCTATGGGAAAACATTTCCTATGTCTGCACCTAACACCCTAACATGTACCCCGAGTCTAAACACCCCTAACCTTACACTTATTAACCCCTAATCTGCCACCCCCGCTATCGCTGACACCTGCATATTATTATTAACCCCTAATCTGCCGCTCCGTACACCGCCGCCAGCTACGTTATCCCTATGTACCCCTAATCTGCTGCCCCTAACATCGCCAAACCCTATATTATATTTATTAACCCCTAATCTGCCGCCCCCAACGTCTCCTCCACCTACCTACAATAATTAACCCCTAATCTGCCGACCGGAGCTCACCGCTACTATAATAAATGTATTAACCCCTAATCTGCCTCACTCCCGCCTCAATAACCCTATAATAAATAGTATTAACCCCTAATCTGTTCTCCCTAACATCGCCGACACCTAACTTCAAGTATTAACCCCTAATCTGCCGACCGGAGCTCACCGCAACTCTACTAAATTTTTTAACCCCTAAAGCTAAGTCTAACCCTAACCCTAACACCCCCCTAAGTTAAATATAATTTTTATCTAACGAAATAAATTAAATCTTATTAAATAAATTATTCCTATTTAAATCTAAATACTTACTTGTAAAATAAACCCTAATATAGCTACAATATAAATAATAATTATATTGTAGCTATTTTAGGATTAATATTTATATTACAGGCAACTTTGTAATTATTTTAACCAGGTACAATAGCTATTAAATAGTTAATAGCTGTTAAATAGTTACCTAGTTAAAATAATTACAAAATTACCTGTAAAATAAATCCTAACCTAAGTTACAATTAAACCTAACACTACACTATCAATAAATAAATTAAATAAAATAGCTAC
Source organism: Bombina bombina (assembly GCF_027579735.1). NCBI lineage: Eukaryota > Metazoa > Chordata > Amphibia > Anura > Bombinatoridae > Bombina > Bombina bombina. Next base: position 321,763,029 of record NC_069501.1, on the reverse strand, counting down.
AATTATCTACAATTAAACCTAACACTACACTATCAATAAATTAATTAAATACAATACCTACAAATAAATACAATGAAATAAACTAACTAAAGTACAAAAAATAAAAAAGAACTAAGTTACAAAAAATAAAAAAATATTTACAAACATTAGAAAAATATTACAACAATTTTAAACTAATTAAACCTACTCTAAGCCCCCTAATAAAATAACAAAGACCCCCAAAATAAAAAAAATGCCCTACCCTATTCTAAAATTAAAATAGAAAAGCTCTTTTACCTTACCAGCCCTGAAAAGGGCCCTTTGCAGGGCATGCCCCAAAGAATTCAGCTCTTTTGCCTGTAAAAAAAACATACAATACCCCCCCAACATTACAACCCAGCACCCACATACCCCTAATCTAACCCAAACCCCCCTTAAATAAACCTAACACTAAGCCCCTGAAGATCTCCCTACCTTGTCTTCACCTCATCGGGTTCAGCGATCGGTCCAGAAGAGGGTCCGAAGTCTTGATCCAAGCGACGGCTGAAGAACTCCATCATCGGGCTTAAGTCGGAAGTCCATCATCGGGATAAAGTCTTCTATCAAGCGGCATCTTCAATCTTCTTTCTTCCGGAGCGGAGCCATCTTCTTCCCAGCCGACGCGGATCCATCCTCTTCAACCGACGCCTATTCACCGAATGACGGTTCCTTTAAATGACGTCATCCAAGATGGCGTCCCTCGAATTCCGATTGGCTGATAGGATTCTATCAGCCAATCGGAATTAAGGTAGGAATATTCTGATTGGCTGATGGAATCAGCCAATCAGATTCAAGTTCAATCCGATTGGCTGATCCAATCAGCCAATCAGATTGAGCTCGCATTCTATTGGCTGTTCCGATCAGCCAAAAGAATGCGAGCTCAATCTGATTTGCTGATTGGATCAGCCAATCGGATTGAACTTGAATCTGATTGGCTGATTCCATCAGTAAATCAGAATATTCCTACCTTAATTCCGATTGGCTGATAGAATCCTATCAGCCAATCGGAATTCGAGGGACGCCATCTTGGATGACGTCATTTAAAAGAACCGTCATTCGGCGAGTAGGCGTCGGTTGAAGAGGATGGATCCGCGTCGACTGAGAAGAAGATGGCTCCGCTCCACTCCGGAAGAAAGAAGATTGAAGATGCCGCTTGATAGAAGACTTCATCCCGATGATGGACTTCCGACTTCAGCCCAATGATGGAGTTCTTCAGCCGCCGCTTGGATCAAGACTTTGGACCCTCTTCTGGACCGATTGCTGAACCCGGTGAGGTGAAGACAAGGTAGGGAGATCTTCAGGGGCTTAGTGTTAGGTTTATTTAAGGGGGGTTTGGGTTAGATTAGGGGTATGTGGGTGGTGGGATTGTAATGTTGGGGGTGGTATTGTATGTTTTTTTTTACAGGCAAAAGAGCTGAATTCTTTGGGGCATGTCCCGCAAAGGGCCCTTTTCAGGGCTGGTAAGGTAAAAGAGCTTTTCTATTTTAATTTTAGAATAGGGTAGGGCATTTTTTTTATTTTGGGGGGCTTTGTTATTTTATTAGGGGGCTTAGAGTAGGTTTAATTAGTTTAAAATTGTTGTAATATTTTTCTAATGTTTGTAAATATTTTTTTATTTTTTGTAACTTAGTTCTTTTTTATTTTTTGTACTTTAGTTAGTTTATTTCATTGTATTTATTTGTAGGTATTGTATTTAATTAATTTATTGATAGTGTAGTGTTAGGTTTAATTGTAGATAATTGTAGCTATTTTATTTAATTTATTTATTGATAGTGTAGTGTTAGGTTTAATTGTAACTTAGGTTAGGATTTATTTTACAGGTAATTTTGTAATTATTTTAACTAGGTAACTATTAAATAGTTATTAACTATTTAATAGCTATTGTACCTGGTTAAAATAAATACAACGTTGCCTTTTTTTAGTGTTTATTTTACAGGTAAGTATTTAGCTTTAAATAGGAATAATTTATTTAATAAGAGTTCATTCATTTAGTTAGATAAAAATTATATTTAACTTAGGCGGGTGTTAGGGTTAGACTTAGCTTTAGGGGTTAAAAAATTTAGTAGAGTAGCGGTGAGCTCCGGTCGGCAGATTAGGGGTTAATACTTGAAGTTAGGTGTCGGCGATGTTAGGGAGAATCGATTAGGGGTTAATACTATTTATTATAGGGTTATTGAGGTGGGAGTGAGGCGGATTAGGGGTTAATACACTTATTATAGTAGCGGTGAGCTCCGGTCGGCAGATTAGGGGTTAATAAGTGTAGGTAGGTGGCGGTGACGTTGGGGGCGGCATATTAGGGGTTAATAAATATAATATAGGGGTCGGCGGTGTTAGGTGCAGCAGATTAGGGGTACATAGGGATAACGTAGGTGGCCGCGGTGTACGGAGCGGCAGATTAGGGGTTAAATATTTTTAATATAGTGGCGGCGATGTTGGGGGACCTCGGTCTAGGGGTACATAGGTAGTTTATGGGTGTTAGTGTACTTTAGAGCACAGTAGTTAAGAGCTTTATGAACCGGCGTTAGCCCAGAAAGCTCTTAACTACTGACTTTTTTCTGCGGCTGGAGTTTTGTCATTAGATTTCTAACGCTCACTTCAGCCACGACTCTAAATACCAGCGTTAGAAAGATCCCATTGAAAAGATAGTATACGCAAATGGAGTAGGGGGATCTGCGGTATGGAAAAGTCGCGGCTGGAAAGTGAGCGTTAGACCCTTTCCTGACTGACTCCAAATACCAGCGGGCGGTAAAAACCAGCGTTAGGAGCCTCTAATGCTGGTTTTGACGGCTACCGCCCAACTCTAAATCTAGGCCATAGCCTGTTGATGGTTTGATCAGGGATTGATATGAAAAGAGTAAAGGTTACTCTGTGCTAGACACATTTGAAATTGACAGAGCATTGCTTCACCTATATTTGCCACAGTTTTATTAGCAACTGTTCTTGTCATTAACATGTATAGTTGTGGGAAGTACCAGTAGATACTATCTTGGGCATCAAAAGTGTATCTCTAGCAATGTGAAAAAAATAATAATATTAACTGTGACACCTGGAAAATACATTTAACACATGGTTCATGTAAATTCTATTCATTCTAAAATACTTGCATGTCTGTTTCTTATTGTAAAATGGTCTCGCTGGAAAGAACAAGGGGCTGACTGTGGGCTGGGATTGTTTACCTACATGTCAGTTCAGCTTGCAGAATCGATAAAGACCCCCTGAGAGGCATCTTGTTTCTTGGAGATGTCCCGCTATTTTATTTAAAGCTGAGGAGGCTTTTTTTTTTATTCTCTTTAACTGTTTTCAAGTTTATTTATTATTAATTTTTTTGTATGTATTAGAGTGGATAGTTTTTATAGAGTAAGTTTTTATGTTTTAATTAGTTTGTTCATAATGTTTTTAAGGTCATGTTATTATGTGTAATCCTTCACAGTGGAGCTTGTATGTTGCAAGAGGTGCACGGCTATGAGACAGATTCTGCTCCATTGGTTATAATTGAAAAAAAATTACAAAGCTTTGTTAATTTTGCAGATTTTGATTTGAGATGTTACAATGATTTATTTTTGATTTGATTGAATGTAGACCATCATCTGCACCAATCTCTGCTAATCCATTGATATAGACCCAGGTTATAAATGGAGTGCTATTGATAGCACAGGGTTCACTATCAATATTGCAGACCCGTGCTATGAATAACACACAATCTAGTATTACAAGTAAATGATTAAAAATAATTATCAGACAATGTTTAGTGTGGCTGACATCTCTTTAGTTAACCCTATACCTTCCATTGATAGTGCAAGCAGAACACATAACACCTCTAAAAAGTTAGCACAATTGGAGAGCATAAGTAAAGATGTTGGAATGGGAAGGGCTCAACTATTTACTGTCAACATTTACAGACTTTCAGCTGTTTGCAATGAAAAAAATCAAACAAAAGCAATTGAAACAGTTCAACTCAAAATTCAAGAGAAAATGCAACTTTTAATGAATTCTGCAGTCTCAAAATTATTCAACCCCTTCATGGCAAGCATCTTTTTTTTTTATATATCTTTATTTAGTGGGGACCCAAACGGGTATACCACAACAAGGAGGAAGACAATGTACATAAAGTGACAAGAAAATAAAATAACTTACATAAAGTGATATTCTGATAGGAAACGTACATCATGCGGCTAATGTGGCTAATGAGAATTTAATGCATTCCCAGAGTGGTTAGAAACCGTCTAGGTAACTTTTTTAATTTTCTAGGTGATCCGAAGGGGGGGGGGGGGAGGGGATGGGAAGAGAGAGGGGTTTGAGGGGAACGGACGGTGTGAATGAGAGGGGGAGGGGGGGTAAGGGGTGAAGTGGGGTGGGAGGGTGAGGGTGAGGGGGAAAAGAGAGAGAAGGGGGAAATGAGGGTGTCTTAGAAGGGCGGAGGGGGAGGGAGGGCAGAGGAGGGTAAGAGGTAAAGGAGGGATGGGGAAGGGGTAGGGGGGAGGGAAACATATTAAATTCAAACAATCAGGTCAGAACCATATATCTAATCAGCAGATGTCAGCTCATTTTATCTCAAGAAACAAAAAGGCATAAATCACTGAGAAGGAGAAGGAGGAGACACCTGGTCCGCCCGTTGTAGCTCACAACATGCTCTTTCATATGTCCGTGTAGAGGAGGAAGGAGGGAAGGGGAGATTGAGATAAAGAGTACCGTCTGTCAGGATTTTACCATTCTGTACCTTTAACAACTAATTATCATACTGCTATTTAAGGCTCCACCTACTGTTGAACGTTGCTTGGTAATTTGTTCAGTCACCCACTGTTCCTGAACACTTCGCACCCAGCTATTCCCTCCTGTCTAAGTTGGGATTTCCTGCTTCTGATACTAGTTCTTGTTACTGAAGTCTTGTGGTTTTGCAGCTCCACAACTTTGTTCCTGTCTCTCTCGCTGCTTGCTTCCTGCTTACTCGCATGCTGGTCCGTTGGCGTGTGACGTCACTAGGTGAAACCGCAGCCGCCACACACTCTCACTGAATCTCGGCACACGCTGTGTGCATTTCTTCTCCGGTAACTCCGCTTCTGCTCCACTCTGAGGATACTATTTGGGAAGTCGGTTTGTATATAATATCATCTGGATTACCGGTCTGTATTACCAATTTACAAATAAGGATATCTTGTCTTTCATGTCATTTGCTACTGCTTGCCTCAAATAATCAAGTAATCAAGTCTACCTGCCATACTAAGCTATGAACCAGTTTATCTCATGCACTTGTTGTTACATGTACTATTCCGCTTGTGATTCACCATATTGACTTGCACAGTGACTTTTGCCGTATCTATAATTTGCCTAAATAGCACTACTCCATTTGCATTAACCTCTGATGAACTTTATGTGCTTAAACTGACTTTAACCAACGAAGCTACGCTGCACAACTCTATCTAAAGTGTGTGTGTGTGCTTGTGCAAGTTATGTAAATATTTTATATGTGTGTGATGCGAGTCTACAACTCATTTGGATGTGAATAAGCTTCTCCCTAAACTTTGGATTCTGAGTTATCCTATATTACCATACTATATTACTGTTTAGCTCATATCCAACTCCTTTTGTTATACCATCTTCACTCTGTATCCTACAGTAGTGACCCTCAGATCTATGAGCATAACAGGGTTCACACAAGTTAGATCTTAGTGAACCCGAGGTAAGGTGTGAGACTGAGTGGTCCTGCATGAACAAGGGTACTAGTTCATACTCAAACATTACATATTACCAAGCCTATAAAGATAACTAGTACTTTGTTTAATGGATATAACAGAGCTTTACAATAGGGTTGGCTCCCTAGCTCAAAGTATGGATCACATGATACAGGGACTAAGGGAGATACAATTGGAGAACCAAAATATCAGAAAATTCATAAATGAGCAGCTTGCCAGTAAACCTCCTGTAGCTGAAAATTCAGCTGAGCCTTTAATTAGCCCTCCTGAAAAATTCTCTGGGGAGAGAGCTTTATTCAGGGATTTTAAGAACTCTTGTACACTGATGTTTACTCTGAAACCTAAATCATATCCAACAGATAGGGTCAGGGTATTAACTGTTATCTCATTCTTACGTGGTGAGGCCAGGTCTTGGGCTAATACCTATTATGAAAAGGATGATCCCATCTTAAATTCTCTGGATGCATTTTTTTCTGCCATGTCTCTGCTTTATGAGGATCATAATAAACAGAACACAGCAGAAACAGCTATTAGGTCCTTACGTCAAGGGAAGAGAGTCGTGGAAGAATACATCACAGATTTCAAACGTTGGGCACCAGACACTCAGTGGAACACTCCAGCCTTAAGGAATCAATACCGATTAGGTCTCAGTGAAGCAATAAAAGATGAGCTTGCACGTGGTATCATCCCTGATGATTTAGAAGCCCTCATGACACTTAGCATTGGTATAGACCGAAGATTAAGGGAAAGAAAATCTGAAAGATCCATCAGTGATGCTAGTTACAGAAAACTACCCACTTATCATGCTACACCTTCAACCTTGCCAGCAAGGTCCCTTGATGAACCTATGGATGTAGCAGTGATTCGTGCTCCTCTAAAACCAGAAGAAAAAGCTAGGCGCAAATTATTGAACCTTTGTTTATACTGTGCTGACAAAGATCACACTGTTAAGGATTGTCCAATACTTCTTCGCCAAAAGAAGGCTAAGACACCTCCTAGTTATCATATAATCAATATGGTACATGATTTCACTTCTCATTTGTCCCTTCCTCTCTCCCTACAGTGGCATCACCGGAAGATAGACGTACAGGCCGTAGTTGACTCTGGCGCATCTGGGAATTTTGTAGATATTTCTTTTGTTGTTAAAAATAAGATTCCACTAATAAAAAAGAGTGTTTCACTTGCTATACGTTTGGTTGATGGCTCACTATTCAGTTCAGGTCCAATAACACATCACACCATTCCTATTACTGTAGTAACTAAGTCTGGACATATTGAGCAATTGTCTTTCGATGTACTTCCCACTTCAGTATATCCTATGATACTTGGTTTGAACTGGTTAATAAGACACAACCCCACTATTTCATGGTGTGAGGGGTCTGTGATATTTGATTCAGCATTTTGTAAACATTCATGTTTTACCAAACACTCTTTATACCATTTATCTGTCAATGCCCTACCTGAATGTTACAAAGAATTTAGTGACGTTTTTGATAAGGTTGAGGCAGACACACTACCACCACACAGGACGTATGATTGTCCTATTGATCTCATACCAAACAGTACCATACCTATAGGACATATATATCCTCTTTCTGAGCCAGAATTAGCTCATTTAAAAAATTATTTGGATGATAACTTAAAAAAAGGCTTCATTAGACCCTCCACATCCTCAGTTGGAGCTTCTATGTTTTTTGTTAAGAATAAGGATGGTAGTCTCCGTCCAATCATTGACTATAGGCAACTTAACAAATGTACAAAGAAAAATAGATACCCCCTGCCTCTCATTCCTGAACTAATTGAACGGTTACGTGGTGCTGTAATTTATACAAAATTGGATCTTAGAGGTGCCTACAATTTGATTAGGATGAGAGCAGGGGATGAGTGGTTAACAGCCTTCCGTACACGTTACGGCCTTTATGAATACACTGTAATGCCGTTTGGTTTATGCAATGCACCGGCGACGTTTCAGTGTTTCATAAATGATGTGTTTCATGATCTCTTAGATGTATGTATTGTCATCTATCTGGACGACATTCTTATATTCTCGGAATCATACGAAAAACATGTGTCACATGTAAAGCAGGTTTTACTACGATTAAGAGCTCATCGTCTTTTTGCTAAGCTGGAAAAGTGTATATTCAATACAGATACAATTTCCTTTTTAGGATACAACATATCCCCTCTAGGTATCTCCATGGAATCTAACAAGGTGGATGCTATAACCAATTGGCCTGCTCCCCGTAATAAGAAAGAAATCCAGAGATTCTTAGGGTTCGCGAACTTTTATCGCAAATTCATTAAAGGGTTTTCACATATTGTTCAACCCTTGACTTACTTAACACGTAAACATATAAAATTTGTTTGGAATCAGTCAGCAGAAGATTCTTTCATTAGTCTGAAACAGAAATTTATTACAGCTCCGATTCTACAGTTCCCAGATCCCAGATGTCAATACACCCTGGAGGTTGATGCTTCCGAGTATGCCCTTGGGGCAATCCTTTCTCAAAGAAAGTCTCCAACAGAACCTCTTCACCCAATATCTTACTACTCCAGAGTAATGACCTCTGCAGAAATGAATTATGGTATTGGTGATAAGGAGCTACTTGCTATCAAATCCGCCCTGGAGTTCTGGAGACATCTTTTGGAAGGAACACAACACCCTATTTTGATATATACTGACCATCGGAATCTTGAATTTCTGAAATCTAACAAAACCCTGACTTCACGTCAAGTCAGGTGGAGTCTTTTCTTTTCACGATTTGATTATATCATTACTTATAGGCCCGGCTCCAAAAATCTCAAGGCAGACTCTCTTTCTCGGAAGGATCCGAAACCTTCACATATAGAAACACCTGAATCTATCATACCTCCAGACAGAATAATCTGTTTAACTACCAGTTTTAAAACCACCCTAAAACAGCATCTCTCTCAGGACTCATCTTTGCTGCAACTTGGATTAAACAAACATCAGGACGGTTTGTACTACCATGACAATCTACTTTATATACCTGAAGCTCTTAGGGATGAGATAGTTGGTTATGCTCATGACTCACTATTAGCAGGTCATCCTGGAGTTCATAAAACATTGCATTTATTAAAGAGAGATTACTGGTGGCCCAAAATGAATGACACAGTCACTCAATATGTACAAAGTTGTCCCACATGTACCACTAAAAAACACCCACATAACCGCCCTTATGGTTACCTTCTTTCGCTTCCAATCCCAGACAGACCTTGGACAGACATCGCCATGGATTACATAGTGGACTTACCATCTTCATCAAATTTCAACACCATATTAGTGGTGGTTGATTTGTTTTCTAAAATGGCTCATTTCATCCCCCACAGGGGTCTTCCAACAGCTTCAGAAACTGCCTCTCTATTCTTAAACAACATAGTGAAACTTCATGGATTGCCTAAATCTGTCACTACGGATAGGGGGTCACAATTCACATCCAGGTTCTGGACCCAGCTATGTCGTACCCTCAACATCTGTAGAAGACTTAGCTCAGCCTATCATCCCCAGACAAATGGGCAAACGGAAAGAACTAATCAGTCACTTGAGCAATATCTCCGCTGCTATTGTACTTTAGAACAAGATAATTGGCATTCACTGTTGGCCACTGCCGAATTTGCTCATAACAACTCACTACACTCCTCAATGAAAACCACACCATTTTTCATCAACTATGGGTTTCATCCATCGTATCATCCTACCTGTACTTCTGATTCTACACTTCCAATGGTAAATGATACAATCAATTCCATTGCTAATGGTTTTGCTTCTTTAAAAACAGTATTAGAAGTGGCACAAACTACCCAGAAGCATCATTATGATTTACGCAGATCTAAACCTCCAGATTATGCTGTTGGCGACAAAGTCTGGCTTAGTACAAAAAACCTACGTTTAAAGATTCCTAGTAAAAAATTAGGTGCATTGTATTTAGGTCCGTATGAGATTATTAAAGTAATCAATCCTAATGCCGTGACTCTACAATTGCCATCTACTCTGAAGATACATCCAACGTTCCATGTGTCCTTGTTAAAACCCTACTCCTTGGTCAGGGGTAACTTACAGAGTTCTTCTGTTGTTCCTCAAGTCAGTGATGATGTTGAATATGAAATCGAATCTATCTTGGACTCCAGATACCTTCATGATCAACTACAGTATTTGGTAAGATGGAAGGGTTATGCTCCTGAGGAGGATTCGTGGGAGCCATCCTCAAACTTCTCTGCCCCCCAACTCCTTTCTCTGTACCACCGGAGAAATCCTGAACGTCCTGGTCCTTGATCCGCGGAGCGGCTCCTTGAGGGGGGAGTTCTGTCAGGATTTTACCATTCTGTACCTTTAACAACTAATTATCATACTGCTATTTAAGGCTCCACCTACTGTTGAACGTTGCTTGGTAATTTGTTCAGTCACCCACTGTTCCTGAACACTTCGCACCCAGCTATTCCCTCCTGTCTAAGTTGGGATTTCCTGCTTCTGATACTAGTTCTTGTTACTGAAGTCTTGTGGTTTTGCAGCTCCACAACTTTGTTCCTGTCTCTCTCGCTGCTTGCTTCCTGCTTACTCGCATGCTGGTCCGTTGGCGTGTGACGTCACTAGGTGAAACCGCAGCCGCCACACACTCTCACTGAATCTCGGCACACGCTGTGTGCATTTCTTCTCCGGTAACTCCGCTTCTGCTCCACTCTGAGGATACTATTTGGGAAGTCGGTTTGTATATAATATCATCTGGATTACCGGTCTGTATTACCAATTTACAAATAAGGATATCTTGTCTTTCATGTCATTTGCTACTGCTTGCCTCAAATAATCAAGTAATCAAGTCTACCTGCCATACTAAGCTATGAACCAGTTTATCTCATGCACTTGTTGTTACATGTACTATTCCGCTTGTGATTCACCATATTGACTTGCACAGTGACTTTTGCCGTATCTATCATTTGCCTAAATAGCACTACTCCATTTGCATTAACCTCTGATGAACTTTATGTGCTTAAACTGACTTTAACCAACGAAGCTACGCTGCACAACTCTATCTAAAGTGTGTGTGTGTGCTTGTGCAAGTTATGTAAATATTTTATATGTGTGTGATGCGAGTCTACAACTCATTTGGATGTGAATAAGCTTCTCCCTAAACTTTGGATTCTGAGTTATCCTATATTACCATACTATATTACTGTTTAGCTCATATCCAACTCCTTTTGTTATACCATCTTCACTCTGTATCCTACAGTAGTGACCCTCAGATCTATGAGCATAACAGGGTTCACACAAGTTAGATCTTAGTGAACCCGAGGTAAGGTGTGAGACTGAGTGGTCCTGCATGAACAAGGGTACTAGTTCATACTCAAACATTACACCGTCAGAGGTCACTAAGATGTCTCACCGGTTGGTTGCCTCTTAGTCTTTCTGTCACAATAAACGTGCTCTCAGCAAAAGGTAACATTAACTGTGTGTAACTGCTGACAGGTAGAGACAATAAGTATGGCTCCCATTTTGTAAAAAAGACTTTGATTCTTCTCTCCAGGTCTCCCTTGACGTCTGCCTGTTCTATTAGTAGTTGTGTGTGTAGAAGCTTAGTGAATTGTGTGATGTGCGGTGGTTTGCTGGAAACCCAGTGTGTTAGTATAAGCTTTCTAGCAATGAGGATGGCGGTATTCAGAAAGCGGTCCTGCAGGGTACTCTGTGCATGCCCCCTAAGAAAGAAAGTGCCCCAGGCTGAGAGCCTGCGCCACATTTTCTGCTCAACCAGAACTGGATCTTACTCCAGTATTGAGCTATTTTAGGGCAGCTCCAGAACAAATGTGTAATGTCTGGTTTAGGTGAGGAGCATTTGGGACATGTGTCTAATGCAGCCTGGACCCATTTGGCTCTCAGTTGTGGGGTGATATAGCTCAGGTGAATGAATTTGAGGTGCATCTCCCTGTAGTGCATTGCTAGTGTGCTCCCGGCTACCAGTTGGAAGCTATTTGAGATGGTGTCCTCACTAACGTCGAGATCAGTGCAGCGTTTCCATTTGGCGCTTAATAGTTGTAGTATCTCAGCGGACTTGTTTTCCATGATTAAGCTGTAAATGTATGAAATGGAGTGTGATCCTTGCCTAGTTAGGGCACAGATATTGTCTATTGGTGAGTTGTTTCTGCCACTGAGTCCTTCAGACATCAGTTTACGGACATAATGTATGGATTGGAAGTATGCGAATGTGCTATGTCTAGGAAGGTCAAATCTGTCCTGTAGGTGTGCCAACGAAAATGGTTTGTCCGTAAGTGGGTCTATTAGCTGTGCGACTGTGTGTAAACCCTTCTCCTCCCATAGGGCAAAAATTTGTGTGGTCATGCCTGGGAGAAAAGTCGGGTTGCCCTGTAATGGGAGATGTTTGGTAATTTTGTTAGGGAGCTTCCACCACCCACACAGCTTTGCCCATGCTCTGAGCGGGTCTTTAAATAGGATGTTGTCTTTAATTTGGGCAAGGAGGGTATGGAGGGGAGTGTGGGGTAAGAAAGCTAGGGGAAGTGGATGGGCAAGGGATTTCTCAAGCTTTTCATCATTAAAAACCAATGTACGTGCCAGCCAGTCAAAGACCAGCTTGGTTAGTGTTGCCCAGTTATACCACTCCACATTTGGGAGTCTCAATCCCCCTTTATTAGTTGGTAGGGCTAGCTTTGTTCTGCTGATTCGGTGTTTTCTCGAGTTCCATACAAAATCGCTGAAAGCACTGGTGATATTCTTCAGGTCTTGCTTCGTGAGCAACAAAGGGAGCAACTGCAGGGGGTATAGCAGTTTGGGCATAGCCATCATTTTGACCAGGCTTGCCCGACCTGATAAGAAAATTGGCAATTTGGCCCAGCTCGTCAGTAACGTGCATATCTGTGCAATCACTGGAGGGATGTTCAATTTGTAAATTAAGTGTGGGTTAACATGGAGATGTATGCCCAGATATTTAAAAGAGCCGTCAGTAATTTTAAGTGCGGTATGTGGAAGTGAGGAGGGATGTGGGTTAGTGAGGTATGTCAGCTCCGATTTGTCCAAGTTTACCTTGTATCCTGAGATAACTCAGAACTGTTGGAAAATGGAGACCAGTCTGGGTATGGTGGTGCTTGGGTTAACGACGTATAGGAGTAAGTCATCAGCATATAGAGACAAATGTATAGGGTGAGTTCCTACTTTGATTGCTGGCAGTTTGCTTCTTATGTATATGGCTAGGGGCTCTATAGCTAGGTTGAACAGAAGGGTGATAATGGGCATCCCTGTCGGGTACCTCTTCTGAGGGAGAAAGGTTGGGACACTTCACCGTTTACTATTATAGAGGTGCGTGGATTGTGATATAATGTTTGTATGAGGTTATGAAAGTCACCCTCAATGCCAAATTTTTCTAGAGTGGTCGATAGGTGGTCCCATTCCACCCTGTCGAACGCTTTTTCCGCGTCGACAGAGAGGAGGCACGCTTCTGGGAGTGCTTCAGCTTTGTTCTTGTCACGATGTCTTCTATGCCAGTAAAAGTCTATGAGTGCTAATGTCTTGCGTATGTTGGTGACTGAGGAGCGGTGCTTCATGAAGCCCGTCTGGTCCGTGTGGATAACTGTGCCTAATACACCAGCTAGTCTGGTCGCTAATATGGCTGTGAAGAGCTTATACTCATTGTTCAAGAGTGCTATTGGCCTATAAGAGGCAGGGAACGTTGGGTCTCTATCTTGTTTTGGAATTAAACACATCAGGGCATCTGTGAAATCGGTTGGGGGAGTTGCTGTGCCTTTTAAGTAAGCTGTAAATGTTTGGGCCAGCAAAGGGCTTAATTCTGTTTGCAGAAGCTTGTAATATACAATTGGGATCTTATCAAGGCCTGGGGTTTTACCTAGTTTGGCTGCTTTAATGGCTTTCAGGACTTCCGCCGTCAGGATAGGGGCATTGAGGTGTCTAGGTTTTCTGGGCTCAGGGAGGGAGGGTTAAGTTGATCCCAGTAACGGTCTCTGTCATTCTGTGTGCATGGCTGCGCAGAATAGAGTGCGGAATAAAAGTTAAGAAATTCTGATGTGATTGATTTGGTGTCTGAGTGAATTACCCCTTGCTTATGGATGGTAGGAATGATGGATTTAGGGTTAGCCAGTTTAACTACATTGGCCAACAGTCTTCCGGTTTTATCACCAAACCTATAAAAACGGCCCTTTCTATGTGTCTGAAAAAGGTGATCTTGTTGGGATAGAGCATCCTCTCTTAATTTCTTTTTCTCATATAATTTGTTTCTATTTTGGAGGGAGGGGTGGGCTAGGTATTGGTTGTATGCAGCTGTTACTTCCGCGGTGGTTGTAGTTTCCACCTTTTTCCGTTTAGCGTTATAGTGGGTGGTGAAGCTGGTGATTTGTCCCCTCATAACTGCCTTGGATGCTCCCCAAAAGATACCCGGGTTATTAAGATGCTGGGCGTTAAATTTGTGATATTCCTCCCACTGGGATTTTAAGTGTTTTCTGAACTCAATGTTATGATAAAGGTAGGTAGGGAATCTCCAGTTCCCCTGTGTGGGGGTGTGGGTCCGGGGTCCAAGTTGCAACCATATGGGCGCATGATCAGAGATTATGATGTCTGATATGTCGGTTTGCGGGATCTGTGTGTGCAGTTGTTTAGAGCATAGAAAGTAGTCAATGCGTGAAAGCGTCCCATGTGTTTTAGAGGCACATGTAAAGTCTCTCCTGGTCGGGTGGCGTGAACGCCATAGATCAATGAGATTTAGGGATGTTTTGAAATTAGCCATGACTGCTTTTTCGTTCTTCCGTTTCCTAGCATGTGTTTTCTCTTTTCTCTGTGTGTGTGTGTCAGCTCTACGATCTAATGGTAGGTCTTGGGCCAGATTGAAGTCGCCCCCCAGAATTAATGGTTTATCTGCATGTAAAGCTAGAGAGGATTGTAAGGAGTGCCAAAATTGTGGTCTAAATTGGTTGGGTCCGTAAATGTTACTTATGGTATATGATTGGTTGTCTAGCTGTAGGCCAGCTATGATATATCTACCTTTTGGGTCTACTGTGATGGGGTTAATCTGGACCGACAGGCCTTTGCGGACCAAAATGGCTACTCCTCGCTTGCGCCCTTCAGTAGGAGTATAGTATACCTGGTCTACCCATCTGCACCTTAGTTTCTCATGCTCTGTTTCTGTGAGGTGTGTCTCTTGCAGGAGGGCAAGATCCGTGTGAAGACGTTTGAGATGTTGCAATATGATACTGCATTTGGCCGGAGAGGTTATGCCTCCCACGTTCCAGGACACTACTCTAAGGGGGCATGCCATAGTGTTGGGCGGAAAGGGATGTATTTGGTATAAGGTTTGTCGTGAATGTGTGGTCTATGGGTCTATACCGTTTCTGGTCAGTTGGATAGAAATCAGTAATTGTTTTGCTGAGGTCACTCAGGAATGTATAGGTGGGTGTAAGTAACTCAAGCTTATATGTCCGGGGTATCAGTGACTTACGGACCGGTGTTTCTGGAGTCAGGCAACTGGGTGGAATCCGGGTGCTCCTCCAAGAACCTATTAAGATAAAATTGAACAAGTATGAGAAAATGGCAACATGGTATTCAGTAGAGTGAAAAGGGAAATGGAAGGGGTGCGGGAAGGACAAGCATAAAGCCAGGTGGATGGAGTAGGACACATGGGAGGAAAAGGGTCCAACCAGTGAGACCCTAAGAGGTTGAGATAGCAAAGTAAGAATGAGAACAGTAACAGAAACTGGAACACAAACTAAAACATAAGAGAGCAGGTACTTAGCCCTTAATGTAAACAATGGTGGCAGTCTCTGAGACCTAGCTCTCATTTTAGCATGTAGGTGGGATAGAGAATTGCTTGTGCTCTGAGTTCGTCTCTCAACCCTCGCCATTGTGAGGTTCAGCATCCAGGAATTCTTGAAGCTTTTGCGGGTTCAGGAAAAACGTGGGACCTGTAGGTGTCATCAGTCTCAACTTGGCGGGGTAGAGATGTGAAGCCTGTCGGCCCAAAGCGTGCAGCTTAGAACAGAGGGGGGCAAATTCCTTTCTCCGTCTTGCCACCTCTGCAGAAAAGTCTTGGAAAATCAGAAGCTTGTGTCCTTCGTAGGCCAGGTCAGGTTGAGATCTATAAGCTTTTAAAAGCGCCAGCTTCTCCTGGTATCTGAGTAGCTTGAAGATAACTTGTCTTGGTCTCTGGTTGTGTTTAGCAGGTGACTGATCTGGGCCTATTCTGTGCGCCCTCTCAACATCTAACGGCATTGTCTCCTGGTCCATCTTAAGCAATTTGGGGTGAGTATATGCAGTAAATTCTATGAGCTCTTTGTTTTTAACCGACTCCGGGACCCCCACAATCCTTAGATTGTTGCGGCGGGACCGGTTTTTGAGATCATCTAATTTGTCCTGTAGAATTGAATTGTGGCGTTCCATGCGTTGCAGGGCAATTGTAGATGTATGCTGTGAGTCCTCTACGTCAGAGATCCTTTGCTCCGCATGTTGCAGTCTTGTAGAATATTGACGGATTTCAGTAGTAAGGGTGTTCATTCCCACTTGTAATGTCTCCATTTTAGGGAGAAAGAAGGCCTTTAGGTCTCGGAGTAAATCAGGAGCTGGTTCAACATTAATATCCCTCTGGATAGGGGACCTAGGCTCTGGGTGAATTTATGCAGCCTGTTTCCTACTCCTTTCTGATGTCTTTTGTTTTCCGGCCATTATGGGTATGGCCAGTGATGTTGACGCCTTAAAGTACTTGTCGACTTTCATAAGTGGTGCTGCTTAGGTTTTTGCCTTCCTTGTGTAGAATTGCAACTGTCCCACTGCAGGAAGCTGAGCAAGAATAAAACTCTTAGGTGTCAGGCTCCGGTATAACTCTGTCTCCTTTGCACTACTGGTGAAGTGTTTCAGGGGCAGCAACTGAAAGGTGTGGTAATAGTCCAGGGGAGGGTAGAATGGCCCAGTCCTGTGTCTTGCTGCTTTAATATGGGTGATAAGAGCAGTGTAGTATTGAGCAGTGTGCCTGGAAATAGTGGGCTGCGCTATCAGTGCAGGGTGTCGCAGCACAAGTTAAATGCTGGGTGATTATTACGGTACTGGTAACTGTGGTGAGGTATGGGAAACTGTTGCTATTTCTGCCACCTCAGAAACGGCTGCACAAGTTTCAGCAAGGTCTGCCTTAAAAAGTAAAGGAAGCGTCCTCAGTTGTACTGTCGCAAGGCCCTTCTTTCTACTCTAACAGGCTTAGTGTCAATGTTGGAAAGTCCTCAGTTCTCTACCTTTAGTTTCTGCCCTGAGTGTTAGATGCAGGTTCTAGACCGCACAGCAGGGAAGAGGATTGTAGCTGCATCATGGCAAGCATCTTTAGTACTAAGTAGAGCACCAGTTTGCTGCTATGACCTGGTGCAAATGAGATGCATATCCAGACACCAGCTTCTGGCAGCGTTCCTGAGGAATCTTAGCCCATTCCTCATGAGTAATGGCCTCCACTTCAGTAATATTCTTGTGTTTGCATGCTGTAATTGCCTTCATCAAATACCAACAAAGATTTTCTATGGGGTTCAAGTAAGGTGACTGTAATGGCCACTGTAGAATCTTACAGGACTTCATCTGCAACCAAGCCTTGGTGGATTTTGAGGTATGCTTGAAATCATTGCCCTCTTGGAAGGTCCAATGATGCCCTTGCTTCAGCTTCCTCACAGATGGCATGACGTTTTCTCTGGGGTTTCGTGATACTTCAATGAATCCATATTGCCTTCCACACGCTGCAGATTTCCAGTGCCAGAGGATGCAAAGCAGCCCCAGAGCATCACTGAGCTACCACCATGCTTAACTGTAGGAAGAATGTTCTTTTCAGCATATGCTTCATTATTCTTCCTCTAGACATACCACTGATCTATTGGGCTGAAAAGTTCCAGTTTTGTTTTATCATTCCACAGAACAGAATCCCAAAACTTCTGTGGCTTATTTATATGATTTTGAGCATATTGGAGACGACTTTTCTTGTTCTTTTGGGTCAGTAGTGGTGAACATCTTGGAGTTCTGGCATGGAAACCTTTTGCATTTAGTATGCACCTTACTTTGCAAACAGAAAGCTCAGTGCCTGTTACAACCAAGTTTTGCTGCAGGTTTTTTGCAGTGACTCAAAGGTTTTTCTCAACCTGCCTTCTTAGAAATCTGGTTGCAGCTATTGATAGCTTCCTTTTTCTGCCCTGTCTAGGTAGTGTAACCAATGTACCTTTAACTTTGAACTTGCAAACTATGCTTCCAACAGTGTCTCTAGGAATATTCAGTCCCTTCGCTATCTTTCTGTATCCTGTTCCTTGTTTGTGAAAGGGGGATGATCTCTTCTCTTAACTTTTTGGACCATTCTTTTGACTTAGCCAAATTTCTAACATTGAATTGAATAATTTTGAGAATGTAGAATTTATTACAAGTTGCATTTTCAGTTGAATTTGGGGAAAGCACTTGAAGCATTCATTGTGTTGAGCTATTTCAATTGCATTTGTTTGATTTGTTTATTGCAAACAGCTGAAAGACTGTAAATTTTGTCAATAAACCTGTTTTGCAATGGGGGTTGAATCATTTTTATATAGTGATGTTGCGAATTGTTCGCCAGCGAATAGTTCCCGGCGAACATAGCTTGTTCGCGTTCTCAACGGTGGGCGAACATATGCAATGTTCGATCCGCCCCCTATTCGTCATCATTGAGTAAACTTTGACCCTGTATCTCACAGTCTGCAGACACATTCCAGCCAATCAGCAGCAGACCCTCCCTCCCAGAGCCTCCCAGCTCCTGGACAGCAGCCATTTTAAATTAATTTGGAAGCTGCATTCTTAGTGAGAGGAGGGACAGTGTAGCTGCTGCTGTTTTAATAGGGAAAATGATAGCTAGGCTAGTGTATTCAGTGTCCACTACAGTCCTGAAGGACTCATCTGATCTCTGCTGTAAGGACAGCACCCCAAAAAGCCCTTTTTAGGGCTAGAACGTCAGTCTGGTTTTTTTTGTTTTTTTTCCTGTGTAATCTAATTGCAGTTGCCTGCCTGTCAAGCCACTTGCCCAGTGCCACCACTCATATCTGGTGTAACAGTATTGTAAATAAAAAAACAAACAAACTTTTTTGACTGTGAAACATCAGTCTGCTTGTGTAATCTAATTGCAGTTGCCTGCCTGCCAGCGTGTGTGCCAGGCCCACTTGCTCAGTGCCACCACTCATATCTGGTGTAACAGTAGTGTAAATTTAAAAAAAAAAACTTGTTTGACTGTGAAACATCAGTCTGCTAGTGTAATCTAATTGCAGTTGCCTGCCTGCCAGCGTGTGTGCCAGGCTCACAGCGTATACTGTGCCCACTTGCCCAGTGCCAACACTCATATCTGGTGTAACAGTAGTGTAAATTTAAAAAAAAAAAACTTTTTCGACTGTGAAACATCAGTCTGCTTGTGTAATCTAATTGCAGTTGCCTGCCTGCCAGCGTGTGTGCCAGACCCACTTGCCCAGTGCCACCACTCATATCTGGTGTAACAATAGTGTAAATTTAAAAAAAAAACTTTTTTGACTGTGAAACATCAGTCTGCTTTTTTGTGTCAGGCTCACAGCGTATACTGTGCCCACTTGCCCAGTGCCACCACTCATATCTTGTTTAATAGTAGTGTAAGTGTACATTTAAAAAAAAAAACTTTTTGGACTGTGAAACATCAGTCTGCTTTTTTGTGTCAGGCTCACAGCGTATACTGTGCCCACTTGCCCAGTGCCACCATTCATATCTTGTTTAATAGTAGTGTAAGTGTACATTTAAAAAAAAACTTTTTTGACTGTGAAACATCAGTCTGCTAGTGTAATCTAATTGCAGTTGCCTGCCTGCCAGCGTGTGTGCCAGGCTCACAGCGTATACTGTGCCCACTTGCCCAGTGCCAACACTCATATCTGGTGTAACAGTAGTGTAAATTTAAAAAAAAAAAACTTTTTTGACTGTGAAACATCAGTCTGCTTGTGTAATCTAATTGCAGTTGCCTGCCTGCCAGTGTGTGTGCCAGACCCACTTGCCCAGTGCCACCACTCATATCTGGTGTAACAGTAGTGTAAATTTAAAAAAAAAACCTTTTTTGACTGTGAAACATCAGTCTGCTTTTTTGTGTCAGGCTCACAGCGTATACTGTGCCCACTTGCCCAGTGCCACCACTCATATCTTGTTTAATAGTAGTGTAAGTGTACATTTAAAAAAAAAAAAACTTTTTGGACTGTGAAACATCAGTCTGCTTTTTTGTGTCAGGCTCACAGCGTATACTGTGCCCACTTGCCCAGTGCCACCATTCATATCTTGTTTAATAGTAGTGTAAGTGTACATTTAAAAAAAAAACTTTTTTGACTGTGAAACATCAGTCTGCTTTTTTGTGTCAGGCTCACAGCGTATACTGTGCCCACTTGCCCAGTGCCACCACTCATATCTTGTTTAATAGTAGTGTAAGTGTACATTTAAAACAAAAATGACAGGCAGAGGCAGGCCACCCCGCAGGTGTCGTCGTGGTCGTGGTGCTGTGATTCCCTTTGGCCCTAGAATAATGCCCAGTGTTCAGAGGCCACGTACCATGAACTCGAAAAGTTCTGAGGACATAGTTGACTTTTTAACTCAGGACACCCAATCTTCTATAGCTTCCGCTCCGAACCTTGACGCACCATCCTCCTCCAGCTTATCTTTGGGCATCTCTCAAGTTACCACTCGCCCGCCTGCCACCACCACCAACACTAGCACCACAGCCGCTTCACTTGATCTGTCAGAGGAGTTATTTACACATCAGTTGGAAGAAATAAGTGATGCACAACCATCATTGACAGAGGATGTAGATAACAGTGATATGTCTCAGTCAGGCAGCATTACAGACATGGACGTAATGTTTGATGATGATAATGTTGTACCCGCTGCTGCTTCCTTTGTTGATTTGTCAGATGCAAGTGAAGCAGTTGATGATGATGATGCGTCCGTGGATGTCACGTGGGTGCCCGCTAGAAGAGAAGAAGAAGAGGGGGAAAGTTCAGATGGGGAGACAGAGAGGAGGAGGAGGAGATGAGTTGAAAGCAGGGGGAGGTCGTCGCAAGGAGCTAGTGGCTAGGTCAGACAGCATGTATCAGCACCCGGGGTCAGCCAGACAGCACGCCAATCAACGCATGCTGTTGCCACCACCAGAATGCCGTCATCACAGAGCTCAGCAGTGTGGCATTTTTTTTGTGTGTCTGCCTCTGACAACAGTGATGCCATTTGCAACCTGTGCCAAAAGAAAATGAGTCGTGGGAAGTCCAACACCCACCTAGGTAGAACTGCTTTGCGAAGGCACATGATCGCACATCACAAACGCCTATGGGATCAACACATGATTACAAGCAGCACACAAACTCAAAGCCACCATCCTTCTCCTGGTCCAGCATCTTCAGCCACGTCAACCACTGCTGTCCTCCTTGCTCCCTCTCAACCATCCGCCACTCCGTCTCTCACCTTGAGCAGTTCCTGCTCATCGGCCCACAGTCAGGTGTCTGTCAAGGACATGTTTGAGCTTAAGAAGCCAATGTCACAAAGTCACCCCCTTGCCCGGCGTCTGACAGCTGGCTTGTCTGAACTCTTAGCTCGCCAGCTTTTACCATACAAGCTGGTGAAGTCTGAGGCGTTCCAAATATTTGTAGCTATTGGGACACCGCAGTGGAAGGTACCCGGCCGAAACCTGTACTCGATTGGCATGTAATGGCATGTCTGGCACACAGTGTTGGGGCAAGGGTCCATATGACCACTGATACCTGGTCTGCAAAGCATGGTCAGGGCAGGTATATCACCTACACTACGCATTGGGTAAACCTGCTGACGGCTGCCAAGCATGGAATGCGTGGCTCTGCAGAGGAGTTGTTGACACCGCCACGACTTGCAGGCAGGCCTGCTGCTACCTCCTCTACTCCTCCTACACCATCCTCTTCCATAACCTCCTCTGCTGAGTCCTCTTCTGCTGCTGCATCTTGCTCCACATCAACGGCACCCCCCCAGCTCCCCAGGTACTATTCCACATCCCGGATATGGCAGTGTCACGCCGTCTTAGGGTTGACTTGCCTGAAAGCAGAGAGTCACACCGGACTAGCACTCCTGTGCGCCCTGAATGCACAGGTGGATCAGTGGCTGACTCTGCACCAACTGGAGATTGGCAAAGTGGTTTCTGACAACTGAAGTAATTTGGTGGCGGCATTGAAATTGGGCAAGTTGACACATGTGCCGTGCATGGCAGATATGTGTAATCTGATCGTACAATGCTTTGTGCATAAGTACCCAGGCTTACAGGATGTCCTGAAGCAGGCCAGGAAGGTGTGTGGCCATTTGAGGCGTTCCTACATGGCCATGTCACACTTTTCAGATATCCAGTGGCGAAACAACATGCCAGTGAGGCGCTTGATTTGCGAAAGCCCGACACATTGGAATTCAACACTCCTAATGTTCGACTGCCTGCTCCAACAAGAAAAAGCCGTTAACGAGTATTTGTATGCCCGGGGTGCTAGGACAGCCTCTGCGGAGCTGGGAATTTTTTTGCCATGTTTCTGGACGCTCATGCGCAATGCCTGTAGGCTCATGCGTCCTTTTGAGGAGGTGACAAACCTAGTCAGTCGCACCGAAGGCACCATCAGTGACATCATACCATTTGTTTTCTTCCTGGAGTGTGCCCTGTGAAGAGTGCTGGATCAGGCCGTAGATGAGCGTGAAGAGGAAGAGGAAGAGTTGTGGTCACCATCACCACCAGAAACAGCCTTATCAGCATCGCTTGCTGGACCAGCAGCAACGCTGGAAGAGGATTGTTAGGAAGAGGTGTCAGAGGAGGAATGTGGCTTTGAGGAGGAGGAGGAAGACCAACCACAACCGGCATCCCAGGGTGCTCGTTGTCACCTATCTGGTACCCGTGGTGTTGTACGTGGCTGGGGGGAAGAAGATACCTTCAGTGAGATCACTGAGGACAAGGAACGGGACATGAGTAGCTCGGCATCCAACCTTGTGCAAATGGGGTCTTTCATGCTGTCGTGCCTGTTGAGGGACCCTCGTATAAAAAAGCTGAAGGAGAACTACCTGTACTGGGTGTCCACGCTACTAGACCCCCGGTATAAGCATAAAGTGCCTGAAATGTTACCGAATTACCGCAAGTCGGAAAGGATGCAGCAGTTTCAAAATAAATTAAAAAGTATGCTTTACACAGCGTATAAGGGTGATGTCACAGGACAATGGGAATCTAACAGGGGAAGAGGTGAAAGTAGTCCCCCGACTCCCACGACCACGCCAGCAAGGACAGGACGCTTTACAGACGTGTTGTTGATGGAGGACATGCAGAGCTTTTTAAGTCCTATGCATCGCCACAGCCCTTCGGGGTCCACCCTCAGAGAATGACTCGACCGACAGGTAGCAGAATACCTCGCCTTAACTGCAGATCTCGACACTCTGAGGAGCGGTGAACCCCTTGACTACTGGGTGTGCAGGCTTGACCTGTGGCCTGAGCTATCCCAATTTGCGATAGAACTTCTGGCCTGCCCCGCTTCAAGTGTCCTGTCAGAAAGTACCTTCAGTGCAGCAGGAGGTATTGTCACTGAGAAGAGAAGTCACCTAGGTCAAAAAAGTCTAGATTACCTCACCTTTATTAAGATGAATGAGGGATGGATCCCGAAGGGACTGCCATTGGGCAATACATTCGAGTAAAAAAGGCCTCATGAGATGAGCTGCCTTGGGCTTAAAATAGTCCACACGCTGCTGTATTTTATCTTCGAATGCCAGATGACTTGCGTGACTTATCCGCCACCAACTAGGGTTCAAGCCGCAATGTTTTATGGCACTTTCTGCTTGGGAAATAAACATCAAATTTTCTGGCCGCTGCTATAGCAGCGGCTGCAACAATACCTAATTTTTCAGGCATGTGTACATGCCAATTTTTTCTGGCCTCTGGTGCTGCACTCTGGCTTAAAAAACCAAACAAAAAAAAAAGGCACGTAACAGGGATTAAACTGATAGGAATAGTATTACTTAACACACCACTCCTATCTGGTGGCACATTAGATTGCAAGCGCAGTGCCCCAAATTTGAAGTAGGAGGACCGACCAAGCATCTTTGCCATCTCCTGGTTCCTAAAATCCATACCATATACACGTCCCCTGATAGGGGACGTAACAGGGATTAAACTGATCAGAATAGTACTACTTAACACACCACTCATATCTGGTGGCACAGTAGATTGCACGCGCAGTGCCCCAAATTTGAAGTAGGAGGACCGACCAAGTATCTTTTTCCATCTCCCGTTTCCTAAAATCCATGCCATATACACGTCCCCTGATAGGGGACATAACAGGGATTAAACTGATCAGAATAGTACTACTTAACACACCACTCATATCTGGTGGCACAGTAGATTGCACGCGCAGTGCCCCAAATTTGAAGTAGGAGGACCGACCAAGCATCTTTTTCCATCTCCCGGTTCCTAAAATCCATGCCATATACACGTCCCCTGATAGGGGACGTAACAGGGATTAAACTGATCAGAATAGTACTACTTAACACAGCACTCATATCTGGTGGCACAGTAGATTGCATGCGCAGTGCCCCAAATTTGAAGTAGGAGGACCGACCAAGCAACAGGGATTAAACTGATAGGAATAGTACTGCTTAACACACCTTATAATAATGCAGAGAGAGGCAACGCAGAGAGAGGAGTCTGAAGAAGAGGAGTCAGAGGAGGAAGGTGACTTTGAGGAGGTGGAAGACCAAACACAGCAGGGGGCTTGTTGTCACCTTTTGGGAACCCTTGGTGTTGTACGTGGCTGGGTGGAGGAAGAGACCTTCAATGACATCAGTGAGGACAAGGAACGGGACATGGCTAGCTTGGTATCCAACCTTGTGAAAATGGGGAGTTTGCAGTTGTGCAAATGGACTGTTTGCGTTTGTATGCGGTGCGTTAAAGGGACAGTCTAGGCCAAAATAAACTTTCATGATTCAGATAGAGCATGTAATTTTAAACAATTTTCCAATTTACTTTTATCACCAATTTTGCTTTGTTCTCTTGGTATTCTTAGTTGAAAGCTTAACCTAGGAGGTTCATATGCTAATTTCTTAGACCTTGAAGCCCACCTCTTTCAGATTGCATTTTAACAGTTTTTCACCACTAGAGGGTGTTAGTTCACGTATTTCATATAGATAACACTGTGCTTGTGCACGAGAAGTTATCTGGGAGCAGGCACTGATTGGCTTGACTGCAAGTCTGTCAAAAGAACTGAAAAAAGGGGCAGTTTGCAGAGGCTTAGATACAAGATAATCACAGAGGTTAAAAGTATATTATTATAAATGTGTTAGTTATGCAAAACTGGGATATGGGTAATAAAGGGATTATCTATCTTTTAAAACAATAAAAATTCTGGTGTAGACTGTCCCTTTAAACGGGGAGTTTGGTCTGTCACTGTGAAGTGGGCGTAACCCTTACACTACCTGATCGATACAACATCATACCTGATGTTTTAAAGCATGTTATTCCAAACAATTTAGGAATGTTAGGTGATTTATGCCCTTTATGGCTTAAAAACAGACTCTGCATCAACTATATAATTTTCCATGGGAGTTTTGCCATGGATCCCCCTCCGGCATGCCACAGTCCAGGTGTTAGTCCCCTTGAAACAACTTTTCCATCACTATTGTGGCCAGAAAGAGTCCCTGTGGGCTTTAAAATTCGCCTGCCTATTGAAGTCTATGGCGGTTCACCCGGTTCGCCCGTTCGCGAACAGTTGAGGAAGCTCGCGTTCACCGTTCACGAACGCAAAATTTTAGGTTTGCGACATCACTATTTTTATTACAACTGTATATAAATATAAATAAGGGAATATAAAAGCAGCCCTGGAAAAATTGTAGACCAGCCCTATAATTTGTCAAAGATATATATATATATATATATCTTTAGATATGTCCATGACTCTGTCTTGTGTGATGTCATGTGCGCTAGTGGATTGGGTTGCTCCACTGATTCACATGATGGCCCCCTAGACCAATTTGTGCTTTCATCCCGATAACATTCTGCATGCATCTTCCTCCTTACTTACCCATAGGCTATACTGTCTTATGTCCCTGTATACCCTGTATATCTGCTTTACCCTCTACAGTAGGATATAACCTGGCTAATTTGGACATTTATGTTATGAACATTTGCGATCTCTTGTGTACACAAATTATGTTCCACTTATTTTAAAATTATGTTTTTAACCTTCTTTTTTTTTTCTGTGTTCCGTTTGTGTCTCTATCTTACCGGATAGAGTTGTTGTAATTTTGTATATAGTTTGACACGGATCAATGTTTCAATTTTTTAGGCCAACATTTTTTTCGGTAATTGCATACTGTATACAGGCTAAGACATGCTTCCCATACCTACCACATTATAAACCATTGCATATATTTGCATCTTCTCAGTTTTTGCAACAGCTTGGGCTCTCTGCCGTACACCGCATGACTAAGATTACATCTGTTCCGGTTGAATACCGGAAGTAACGCAATGTCTGGTGGATATCTCTCCAGATGTATCAAAATGGGTGGTTGTAATTTTTATTAATCACTTACAGCTAGATTACAAGTTTTGCGTTGCGGCTTGTAACGCTGAAAATATGGCATTTTCAGTGTTAAAACAGCACCGCAGCTATTACAAGTGTTGTCAGTATAGCTGTACCGCACACCTTCTAGCCTGTAACGCAACGTCAGTCCTGCACACGTAAAAATTAAGTTTTTTCATGGGATTCCCATAGCGCCAGTATTACGAGTTTTGCGTTCTGGGTAAAAAGTGAGCGTTACAGCCTAAAACGACAAGATCCGTACCATCATCTAAAGTAAGTAGTTATGATATTATGATAATATTAACCCCTCTTCCGCCACTCCCTGACATTGTCGCCACTATAATAAACTTATTAACCCCTTAAACCACTGTCCTCCCACATCTCAAACACTATTTTAATATTATTAACCCCTAATCTGCCGTCCGCCCACACCGCCACTATAATAAACCTATTAATCCCTAAACTGCAAGCCCCCCACAACTAAATATACTAAAATAAACTATTAACCCTTAAACCGAAAGGCCCCACAACAAAATAAATTAATTTAAACTAGTAACCCCTAACCCTAACGACCCCCTAACTTTATATTAAAGTTACAATTTCCCTAGCTTAAATTAAATTAAAATTTATCTGTTAAATTAAAAAAAATAATTTTAAACAAACAATTAAACTATTATAATCATTAAACTAAAATTAAACTATCGATAAAATAAAACTAAACTACAAATAAAAATATCCTAACACTACTCTAAAAATTACAAAAAGTATCTAATTACAAAAAATAAAAACTAACTAAATTACAAAAAAATAAACACTAAATTACAAAAAATAACAAATACATTTGTTAATAGACCTATCAAAATAAAAAAGCCCCCCCCCCCCAAATAAAAAAAACCTTGCCTACAGTAAATTACCAATGGCCCTTAAAAGGGCCTTTTGTGGGGCATTGCCCCAAAGATATCAGCTCTTTTACCTGTAAAAAAATACAAACACCCCCCCAACAGTAAAACCCACCACCCAACCAACCCCCAATAATAAAAAAACCTATCTAAAAAATCTAAGCTATCCATTGCCCCGAAAAGGGCATTTGTATGGGCAATGCCCTTAAAAGGGCATTTAGCTCTTTTACTGCCCAGACCCTAAACAAACAAAAAAAAAACACCCAAAAATCACTTTAAAACCTAACACTAACCCCCGACGATCCACTTACAGTTGTTGAAGTCCCGCTTAAAGGATGTTCATCCAGCTGGCGAAGTCATCATCCATGCGGCAAGAAGTTTTCATCCAGGCGGCCTCTTCTGTCTTCATCCAGCCGGCGAAGTCATCATCCATGCAAAAATTCGAATTAGCCAATAGAATGAGAGCTGCTTAAATCCTATTGGCTGATTTGAACAGCCAATAGGATTTTAGCAGCCCTAATTCTTATTAGCTGATTCAAATCTTTCAGCCAATAGGAATGCAAGGGACACCATATTGAATCGCGTCCCTTGCATTGAAGATTCAGTGAATGGCGCCGACCGTATGAAGAGGATGCTCTGCGCTGGATGTCTTCAGGATGGACCCGCCCCACGCCTCTGGGATCAAGGTAGAAGATGCCGCCTGGATGAAGATTGAAGAGGCCGCCTGGATGAAGACTTCTCGATGCTTGGATCAGGACGTCGCCACCGGGATGAAGATTGAAGAGGCCATCTGGATGAAGACTTTGCCAGGATGAAGATCGTTCAAGCGGGACTTCAAAAACTGTAAGTGGATCGTCAGGGGGTTAGTGTTAGGCTTTTATTGGGTGGGTTTTATTTTTTAGTTTAGGGTCTGGGCAGTAAAAGAGCTAAATACCCTTTTATGGGCAATGTCCATACAAATTCCCTTTTCAGGGCAATGGGTAGCTTTAGGTTTTTTAGATAGTTTTTATTTTTTATTTTGTGGGTTTGGGGGGGTGGGGGTTTGTAATTTTAGTGGGTCGTTGTAATATTTTTTCAATTAAAGAGCTGATGTCTTTAGGGCAATGCTGTCAGGGTTTTTTCCCTGTTTTGTTTGCCATGTGCTGCTGGCAGCCATTTTACTCACCTCACTTGCTGACTCTGGTGCATACTGTGTGAATCTGCTCATTTCCTGCACTTCCTTGTATTGCCAGACTGGTGTACATCATTCGTGTGAGACAGGATGCAGTCTCAGAATTGTGATGTCATCACTTATTATTTAAAGGGCCTCTGTTCAGTATGCTTTGCCCTTGCATTGTCTCAGACCTGTTTGTGAGAGCTCCTGTGTATTACCTGGCTGTCTGACGTCCCTCCTGGTTCCTGATACCTGGCTTGTTCCTGGCTCTGTTGTTATCCTTGTTCCTGATTCTGGCTCGTCTGACTACTCGCTTTGGCTCCTGACTCGGCTCGTCTGACTATTCGCTTTGGCTCCTGACTCGTCTGACTACCAGCTCTGGTTTTGATTCCTGGCTTGTTATTTGACTTCTGTACTTTTTATTATTTTTTGCTATTAATAAAGGTGTGATTATTTTTGCACTTCTCGTCTCAGTCTGATTCCTGGCATCCTGACATTATGCAAGGGCCATGAATCCTGATGGTGCTAATAATCCACCTTTGCCTGCCATAATTTCCTGGATGGATGAACAGGATCACTGCTTGGATCAGTTTGCACTAGCCCTGCAAACCCTGCTGACTCGCACTGCACATTTGGACCAAAGTGTCCCTCACGTTATGGCTGCTCCTGTTTCCGCTGCTGCACCTAGTCCTACCAGGAGCATGTCCAGTTCTGCACCTCTACCTCAGCGATATGGAGTCAATCCTAATCAGTGCAGATGGTTTTTGAACCAGGTGGGCATTTATTTTGAGATGTTACCTCAGGCGTTTCCCTCTGACAGAGCTAAGGTGGGATTTCTCATCTCGTTACTCTCTGACACAGCTCTTGCCTGGGCTAATCCCTTGTGGGAGACTAATAAATCTGTGATTTCAAATTACCCTGAATTTGTGGCCTCCTTTCGAAGGGTATTTGATGTTCTGGCTCGCTCCTTTTCTGCTGCTAAATGACTCATGTCCATTCAGCAAGATACAAGATCTGTTGCTCAGTATGCCATTGAGTTGCGTACGCTTGCCGCAGAGGTAGGTTTGAACAATAAAGCCCTTGTTGCCGCCTTCTTTGATGGACTCTCTGATGCGATTAAAGACGATGTTGCTGCCAGAGATTTACCAGAGGATCTCGAGGCATTGGTGTCTTTTTTGATCCTAATTGACATCAGACTCAGAGAGAGGCCCTCTTTCAAGGAGCACTTGTGGAAGCCTCCTTTTCTGTTGTCGTTCCCACCCATGCCTCCCTCTCCTCCCATGACTCCTGGTCCCGAGTCACCAGGTACTGCTAAGCTGATACAGTTGGGATTCACGCGTCTCTCCGCAGTGGAGAGGGCCTATAGGAGGAGGGAGGGGCTCTGACTTTATTGTGGGTTACAGGGCCACCTTTTGAAGTCTTGTCCTACATGGCTAGGAAACGCTCACACCTAAGGTCCTGTCGGGGGCAGACCTTGGGTAGTTTATCCTCGTCCCCAGAACCACTAAAGGAGAAACCTTTGGTCACGGTTGTCCTTTCCTGGGTGGACTCCTCCATAGTCACCCAGGCTCTTGTTGACTCTGGTGCTCCGGGCTATTTCATTGACAGTGCTTTTGTAACAAAGCACTCCATTTCTGTTTTGCCTCGGTCCGTTCCGCTTGCTATTGAGGCCATTGATGGCAGGCCCCTTCAGCCCGCACTTGTTACTTACAAAACTGCTCCGTTATCCATGGCTCTCCATTTTGAAACCCTCCTGTTCCAGGTGATAAACTCTCTGCATTTTCTGGTTGTTCTGGGTTATCCCTGGCTCCAAAAGCACAATCCCAGTCTCGACTGGCGCAGGTCCGAAATTTTGTCATGGTCTCCGCAATGTATTTCCACTTGTCTTCGGAAACCAGTTAAAGTCTTGTGCACTTCTTCAGTATCTCAATTGCCAGAGGAGTACCAAGAGTTCCTAAACATTTTTGACAAGGTGCATGCCAGTACGCTGCCTCCTCACCGGTCTTACGATTGTGCCATAGACCTGCAACCCGGAGCCATTCCTCCTCGGGGCCGGGTTTACCCTCTGTCTGTTGCGTAGAATTGTGCTATGGAGCAGTATATTGCCGATACTCTGTCGTGGGGGATCATCCGCAAATCCTGCTCTCCTGCAGGGACTGGCTTCTTCTTTAGGAAGAAAAAGGGTGGCGAGTTAAGACCATGCATCGATTATAGGGGTCTTAATCGTCTTACCATTAAGATTGATTACCCTATTCCGCTCATTACAGAACTCTTTGACCGCCTCAAGGGTGCTACGGTCTTTACTAAACTTGATATGAGAGGAGCGTACAATCTCGTTAGGATCAAGGAGAGCCACAAATGGAAAACAGCATTTAACACCAGGAGCGGGCATTATGAGTATCTTGTAATGCCCTTTGGCCTATGTAATGCTCCTGCTGTTTTCCAGGAATTTATTAATGATGTCCTATGAGATATGTTGCAACAGTATGTTGTGGTGTACTTAGACGACATCCTCATACACTCACCCACACTTGAGGTTCATCGTTCTGATGTTACATGGGTTCTTCCGAGACTACGTGAGAACAGCCTGTTTTGTAAACTAGAGAAATGTGAGTTCCATCAGACTCAAGTAACCTTCCTAGGTTATGTTATCTCCGTTGCAGTTATATGCAGTTCTGCAGTGGCCTCACCCAGTTGGTCTTCGGTCTATTCAATGTTTTTTGGGGTTCACCAATTACTATAGAAAGTTTATTTAAAACTTTTCTTCCTTGGTCAAACCTATCACAGACATGACCCTTAAAGAGAATGATCCACTGCATTGGTCACCTACTGCCATTAAGACCTTTAATAGTCTTAAGACTGCCTTTGCTGCCGCTCCAGTTCTGGCTCATCCTAACGCTGTCCTGCCTTTTGTTCTTGAGGTCGATGCGCCTGAGACTGGAGTAGGTGCCCTCTTGTCTCAACGTCCTACGCCTGACGGTTCCTTGCATCCATGTGGTTTCTTCTCTAAGAAATTGTCTCCAGCGGAGTGCAATTATGAAATTGGCGACAGGGAAATATAGACCATAGTTTTGGCACTCAAGGAATGGAGGCATCTACTTGAGGGTAGCGTGCCAGTGCTCATTCCATTCTTACTGACCACAATAATTTAACTTATCTATCTGAAGTAAAACGTTTGTCACCCCGACAGGCCAGATGTGCGCTATTTTTATCTCAGTTTAATTATGTGGTCTCCTACCTGCCTGGTAGTAAGAATGTTATAGCTGATGCCCTCTCTCGACAAGTTTTGCCTCTGTCCAAGGAGGAGTCTGTACCTACTCCAGTTATACCTCCTGACCATATTTTGGCTACCATACCTACTAATTTGACTTCTCCCTTGGGGGAGGAGATCCTGGCTGCACAAACCAATGCACCTCCTGAGAAACCTAGTGGTAAGTGTTTTGTTCCTAAGAATCTTCGAACTAAACTTTTGCACACTTGCCACTATCCTAAAGCCGCAGGTCACCCAGGCAAGAACCAAATGATTTGGTCTGTCACTCGACAATTCTGGTGGTCAGGTTTTCGTTCTGATGTTGCTGCGTATGTTGCCTCCTGCTCAGTTTATGCACAGAATAAGACTCCTCAACGTCTTCCTGTAGGTCTTCTTCAACCTATTGCTAATGGTGAGCATCCTTGGACACATCTTTCCATGGACTTCATTGTCGAGCTCCCTGTTTCCAATGGCAATACTGTTATCCTTATGGTGGTTGATCGTTTTTGTAAAATGTCACATTGCATTCCCTTGAAGAAGTTGCCTACCGCTCAGGAGCTTGCTTCAATTTTTTGCCCAGGAGTTCTTCCGTTTACATGGGTAACCCAAGGAGATAGTGTCAGACTGGGGTAGCCAGTTTGTCTCCAGATTTTGGCGTTCCTTTTGTGCTCAAATAGGGATCAAGCTTTCCTTCTCCTTGGCATATCACCCTCAATCTAATGGGGCTGCGGAACGGTCCAATCAAGCTCTGGAACAGTTCCTCCGTTGCTATGTCTCAGAACACCACAATAATTGGTCTGAACTGTTACCTTGGGCAGACTTTGCTCGTTATAGTGCTATTAATGCTTCCTACAAGTTATCCCCGTTTCAACCATCCTTGTTGCCCGATTAATTCATGTCTCAGGGTATTCTGGTTTGGAGGAGCATCTCCGGCAACTCCGTTCCACGTGGTTGCAGATTCAGGATTGTCTTCATCGTTCTATGCAGCGCAAAAAGTTCCAGGCTGATCGTAGGCATCTGCCCATGCCTTCCTACCAGGTTGGTGAGAGAGTTTGGCTGTCCTCCAGCAACTTCAACCTTCATGTGCCTTCCAAAAAACTGGATCCCCGTTATGTTTGACCTTTTCGAATACTCAGACGGGTCAATGGCCTATGCTCTTGACCTTCCTCCTGCAATGCGCATCTCCAATGATTTTCATGTCTCCCTCTTGAAACCATTGGTTTGTAATCAGTTTACCACTGTGTTGCCTCGTCCCCGTCCTAGCTTTGTTGACAACCATGAGGAGTATGAGGTATGTCCAGGGGCCGCGTACAATATTTAGTTCACTGGAGGGGCTACGGCCCGAAGGAGCGTTCATGGGTTCCTTCCTCTGATGTTCATGCTCCCGCACTCCTCCGTACCTTCCATACCCATTTCCCCAATAAGCCTTTTGTCCTCCCGCGGGGTAGGGGTCATTGAAGGGAGGGTACTGCCAGGGTTTTTTCCCTGTTTTGTTTGGCAGCCATTTTACACACCTCTCTTGCTGACTCTGATGCATACTGTGTGATGCTGCTCATTTCCTGCACTTTCTTTTATGGCCAGACTGGTGTACATCATCCGTGTGAGACAGGATGCAGTCTCAGAATTGTGATGTCATCACTTATTATTTAAAGGGCCTCTGTTCAGTATGCTTTGCCCTTGCATTGTCTCAGACCTGTTTGTGAGAGCTCCTGTGTATTACCTGGCTGTCTGACGTCCCTCCTGGTTCCTGATCCCTGGCTTGTTCCTGACTCTGTTGTTATCCTTGTTCCTGATTCCGGCTCGTCTTACTATTCGCTTTGGCTCCTGACTCGGCTCGTCTGACTATTCGCTTTGACTCCTGACTCGGCTCGTGTGACTACCAGCTCTGGTTTTGATTCCTGGCTTGTTATTTGACTTGTGGAATTTTTATTATTTTTTGCTATTAATAAAGGTGTGATTATTTTTGCACTTCTCGTCTCAGTCTGATTCCTGGCATCCTGACAAATGCCCTACAAAAGGCCATTTTAATGGACATTGGTATTTTATTCTAGATTAGGTTTTTTATATTGGTGTGTTTTTTTATGGGTAGTAGAATAGGAATCATTTTTTTATTTTTGATAATTTGTTTGTAATTTTGTGTAATGTATATTTTTAGGGGGTGTTTTTTTGTAGCTAAAGAGCTGTTTATTTCAGGGCAATTCCCTACAAAGGCCCCTTTAAGGGCCCCCCAAAAGGCCCTTTTAAGGGCCCTTGGTAGTTTGGGGGGTGGGGGTTTGTATAGTGTTAGGGGGGGTTAGTATTTTTTTTGGAGCAAAAGAGCTGTTTATCTCAGTGCAATGCCCTACAAAAGACCCTTTTAAGGGCCCTTGGTAGTTTGCAGTGTGGGGGTTTGTATAGTGTTATGGAGTGTTTGTATTTTTTTTGGAGCAAAAGAGCTGTTTATCTCAGGGCAATGCCCTACAAAAGGCTCTTTTAAGGGCCCCCCAAAAGGCACTTTTAAAGGTCCTTGGTAGTTTATTCTAATGGAGGTTTTTTTTGGGGTGTTTTTTTTAATGGTATTAGAATAGGATTAATCTTTATTTTTTTGGATAATTTTTTTTTTTTTGCAATGATAGTTTTTTTTTATTTTTTGTAATGGTAGGTTTTAGTGTATGGCAGCTTTGGTTTTATTTCACAGGTAAGCTTGTATTTATCTTAACTAGGTTAAAATAAATAAATACCTGTGAAATAAAAATAAAACTTAAGCTAGCTACAATATAACTATTAGTTATATTGTAGCTATCTTGGGCCTAGATTTAGAGTTTGGCGGTAGCCATGAAAACCAGCGTTAGAGGCTCCTAACGCTGGTTTTAGGCTACCGCCGGTATTTGGAGTCAGTCAGGAAAGGGTCTAACGCTCACTTTTCAGCCGCGACTTTTCCATAACGCAGATCCCCTTACGTCAATTGCGCATTCTATCTTTTCAATGGGATCTTTCTAACTCCGGTATTTAGAGTCGTGGCTGAAGTGAGCGTTAGAATTCTAATGACAAAACTCCAGCCGCAGAAAAAAGTCAGTAGTTAAGAGCTTTCTGGGCTAACGCCGGTTCATAAAGCTCTTAACTACTGTGCTCTAAAGTACACTAACACCCATAAACTACCTATGTACCCCTAAACCGAGGTCCCCCCACATCGCCGCCACTCGATTACATTTTTTTAACCCCTAATCTGCTGACCGCCACCTACGTTATACTTATGCACCCCCTAATCTGCTGCCCCTAACACCGCCGACCCCTATATTATATTTATTAACCCCTAACCTGGTACTGGTATTTAGGCTGTATGTTCAGAAAATACATTAAGCATAACTGAAATTGTTACGTAATTTGAAACATAGAGTAAGTTTTTGTCTCCTAACAAAAACATTGCAACCCAGAGTCACATGTACCACTAACTGAACAGTATTTGCAGTAAACGCAAGTCTCTTGGCAGCCCTCTTGAAGTGGAGGGACACAGAGAATATTCTGTATAAGAAGCTTAATTCTGATAACGGTAAAAAATAGTACATAATATCAGAGTTGCTTTTAAACTAAATCCCCTATAATTTTCACGTTCAAGCACATAAGAGATTGTGATATTATACAGCCACACAAAGGCAACTCCAGAACAACATACATATATCGTTTTGAATAGAAGCAACTAATCAGCTATAATACACAGGGAATAGAGTGGAATTTTCCTGGCTTATATCACATATACTAAGATTACAAGGGTATCCCGATATACGGTATAGATTATATAGACTATACATACACAGTATTTGGGACCCGTTATACTAAGTATAGCTAAGCTAATACAGTACTACTTAGGAGGCACATATCAATTCATTATAGGCCACAGATATTACAGTCCTCCACTAGATGAATATACAGTGTCTGATCACATGATAGTGCTATTGTCGATTTTAATTTGTGTGTCACCCTTATTTTATGTGCAATTTCTAATAAAAGTTATATTTTATTACAACTCAGTCTGGAAAAAACGCCTTACAGTCTAGGCTTAGAGTGCTTATAAGTGCATACTTACAGAAGAGATTCACATCTCTGTGAATGTCTTCTTAGTTTTCCGGAAGATTAGGGGTTAATGTTTGAAGTTAGGTGTCGGCGATGTTAGGGAGGGCAGATTAGGGGTTAATACTATTTATTATAGGGTTAGTGAGGCGGATTAGGGGTTAATAACTTTATTATAATAGCGGTGCGGTCCGCTCGGCAGATTAGGGGTTAATAAGTGTAGTTAGGTGGAGGCGACGTTGTGGGGGGCAGATTAGGGGTTAATAAATATAATATAGGGGTCGGCGATGTTAGGGCAGCAGATTAGGGGTACATAGGGATAATGTAAGTAGCGGCGGTTTACGGAGCGGCAGATTAGGGGTTAATAAGTGTAAGGTTAGGGGTGTTTAGACTCGGGGTACATGTTAGAGTGTTAGGTGCAGACGAAGGAAGTGTTTCCCCATAGCAAACAATGGTGCTGCGTTAGGAGCTGAACGCGGCTTTTTTGCAGGTGTTAGGTTTTTTTCAGCTCAAACAGCCCCATTGTTTTCTATGGGGGAATCGTGCACGAGCACGTTTTTGAAGCTGGCCGCTTCCGTAAGCAACTCTGGTATCGAGAGTTGCAGTGGCGTTAAATATGCCTGTACGCTCCCTTTTTGGAGCCTAACGCAGCCATTCTGTGGACTCTCAATACCAGAGTTATTTTAAAGGTGCGGCCAGAAAAAAGCCAGCGTTAGCTACGCGGGTCGTTACCGACAAAACTCTAAATCTAGCCAATAGGTTTTATTTCACAGGTAAGTATTATTTAGTTTTAAATAGGCATTATTTAGTTAATAATTGTAAATTTAATTTAGATCTAATTTAATTATGTTAAAGTTAAGGGCGGTTAGGGTTAGGGTTACATTAGGGTTAGGTTTAGGGGTTAATATAGTTTAATTTAGCTTGTTGCGATGTGGGGGGCTGGCGGTTTAGGGGTTAATAGGTTTATTTATTTAATAATTGTAAATTTAATTTAGCTATATTTTTATTATGTTAAAGTTAGGGGGTGTTAGGGTTAGGTTTAGGGGTCAATATAGTTTAATTTAGCTTGTTACAATGTGGGGGGCAGGCGGTTAATGGGTTAATAAATGTAGTATAGCGTTGGCGATATCGGGAGCGGCAGATTAGGGGTTAATAATTTTATATAGGTAGCGGCGATATTGGGAGCAGCAGATTAGGGGTTAATAACTGTAGGCAGGCGTCAGAGATGTTGGGGGCAGCAGATTAGGAGTGTTCAGACGTAGGGTTTATGTTTGTCATGCCACGCCACTCTAGCCGTTGCTAGGGGCATGGCGTCTCCTTCCTTGCTCGTTGCCTAGGGCTGTGTCGGGTCTGGATGCATGCGGTGCTGACGTCATTGCC